>NC_069504.1:602743750-602893750 GCF_027579735.1 Bombina bombina
GAGCCCCATACCTTATTGGATCAACTTTAAAATCATAGAAGTTGGAGATTATTTTCTCACTAGAGACTACTTTAAATTCTTAGCAAATCAAGTCCTCTTTTTCATAATTTAGTGATTGCAGCTGATATTCTTGAATTCTTAGTAAACTGGCCAAAGGTCACTTAGTATAATATAATAGTGGAGAGCAGTGTGTGGCTTCAGATGAAACAAAGGCCCAGGCGTTACATATACAGTATGTGAGTAGGTAATGGCTTATATCCTCTTTGTAGTCTGATTCAGTCTGGTGATCCTGACAAGTGGTGTAGAGAGCTGAATAAAAAACATCTCTGAGCTAACTGAGTAAGGAAAATGGAAGCTATTTGAGAGTTGTTTTATATATATATATATATATATATATATATATATATATATATATATATATACTTTGCAATCTGCCTGGCTGTCTGTATTACAAGTTGCTGTCCTTTCAGTAAGTGTCAACACTCTCTTCTCCATAAACCGCCAAGGATTAAGTAGTGTTGATGGTTTTAAGCATGCGCACACTGGTGCTTTCATGAGTCTGAGTGTCTACACTGATCAACACAGCCAGTCCTGAATATTACATCTCTTTAGATATGCAGAGGAATTTGCTCATTTAGAGGCTGAAACATGTTGTGTTGATGACCCTATATACGGTATAGTAGTTGATTTTGCTCTATTAAAGATATACATGGTATGATTGAGAGTATATGCTAGGCCAAGTTTTGCGATTATGATTATATCTTGCTGTTACTTCAATTGACAACAATTATGTAAAAATTAGTAGACAAACTGTTTAAATATAGGCTGAAACTCAGTGTGTAAAAAACAGAGGGTTGCTCAGTACTATATATTCACTCTTCCTGGGCTGTTGATGTATCAAATTATTCTTTTGCATAACATAATTTTACTAAAAAAATGTGGAATATTCAGTGGAAGGTTAACTGTAAGGTCTATTCAATACTCCCTAACATATACAGCTTTTTGAATCACTTCTACACATACAAATACTAATTCCCTTTCTAAAAATATACGTGCTGTTTCCCAACTGATTCTGAACTTTTTTTTTTTTTTGTCTTTTATGGACCAAGTGTATTGTTAAAACATATGTGATACCCCTTAATTTTTTAAGTACAAACAGTAAAACAGTTCAGATGTCGCTTTACTTAAAGGGACATAATACTCATATGCTAAATCACTTGAAAGTGATGCAGCATAACTGTAAAAAGCTGACAGGAAAATATCACCTGAGGATCCCTATGTAAAAAAGGAAGATATTTTACCTCACAATTTCCTCAGCTCACCAGAGTAAGTGCTGTGTAAAAAGTTATCTTTCAGTTGCTGCCCAGCTCCAGGTAAAAGAAAAAAAAGAATAAACATGATATGAACAGCAGCCAATCAGCACTAACCGTGCAGAGGTCATGAACTCGTTTACTGTGATCTCATGAGATTTCATAGTAAACTTTGTTAAACTGAATAGGGAAATATAGGGCTGCAACTAACGATTATTTTCATAATCGATTAAATATTTTTACACACACACACACATATATATATATATATATATATATATATATATATATATATATATATATATATATATATATATACCTTATACCCACAAAGATCTGATATATGCTGGCGTTGCAAAAGCGAGGTGGGAAACATGGGACACATATGGTGGAAGTGCACTAACCTTATCCTTTTTTGGAAGCATGCTATATCCCAAACAGAGAAGCTGTTGGGAATCAATATACCCCAGGACCCTCTAGTCTGGCCCTTAAATAAACCTCCTAAAAAAATCCCAGCAACGCACCTCCAAATTCCATGTAATAGTGCTAAAATATTAATTGCTCAACTATGGAAACAATATGTATATATGTATGACTTGTTTTACCTCAATAAAAAAAAAAAATCTATATGGAATGGTAGTCACTATATCATGCAAAGCATAGTCCCAAATCACCTGAATTAATATAAACAATCAATCTTGCACATAAGCCAAGAGTAGATGTAAACCTAAAAATAAACGTATACTGTGCTGAATACGTGAAAAGTAAACGTCTGTTGATGTCCTTTAGGCTAAGGGCATAACTATAAAACACAATACCATGTGCAGGAGCTCATTTGAGTAAAGCAGCTGGTGCTGTGCACAGACCAACTAATTGCAAACCAACTAATCGACAATGAGATTCGTTGACCACTATTTTAATAATTGATTATTGTCAATTATATATTGATTTGTTGTTGCAGCTTTAGAAATAACATGAGTGTACATGAGGCACGCTCCCTTTCAGGTCTCGGGACAGGCATACTGATTTGCTGCTTAAAGTCCTTTACAATGGGGTGTGAATACTTAGAACATTTTGAGGTAAAATATCTTTATTTTTTACATAGATATGTTCAGGTGATATTTTCAAGTTCGCTTTTTACAGCTATGCTGCTTCACTTTAAAGTGTTTCAACATTTGGGTATCATGGCCCTTTAATAAAGTTCCACATAGCCAATAGTCTTATAAACGATATTGGTAGAAATAGTAAATGCACACATATCTCCTGACCAGAGCCGACAAACCCGTTCCCATTCGGTCACTGCATCGAGCACTTCAGCATTCATACAAAGTATAAGGTATTTGCCAGGTGTGTAGCACAAAGTATCCATACTCTGATTACGTCTCCCCCCAGTGGCGTCACTCTGATTAGAGCTGCTTAATGAGCCTTAACGGATTCCTCACTACTCCGTAATAGAATGCAAGAATTAAAACAATCTCCACTTCATGATACAGCAAAGCGTACAGACTAGGTCACTGTGTGTGTGTGTGTTATATAAATTAAATTTGCTGCGTGACTTACCCTCTGCACTGCGCTAGGTTCTCTGCCGTGTCTTATGGCATGAGAACGAGGCTCACATTAGAGCCTATGGAAGCACGCTCTCGTGAACACAATGCTTCCAGGCAATGCGAACGCGAGGTGGCATTTGCATTGCGCTTAACTTGTAATACTGGCGCACATTTGCATGTGTTGGTATTACTGAGTGGAGCTCAAATATCGTGCTCAATTTTGCACTACACTCATAATCTAGGCCTATGCCATTTGCAGGGTTTAAACCCATCAACATGCAGGGTTGGTATTGCTAAAATTCCATGCTCTTGCAAATTAGAGCATGTTATGATAATGTCCCTTAAATAAGAGGATATCCCACTCTATAATGATGTTTCATAAGCCTATTAGTTTTTCAGCTGATCAATGTTGCCTTGGTGGGTATCTGATTGCCACCTAAATGTGTGGAACTTTGTTTTCTTCAGGAGCCTCTCCTCTTTAAAAAAGAGTCACTTGCCCCATTTTAGTGCTTGTATAGGTTTCTGCTTCCTCGTTTAAAGCCCAGAGAACATTTAAAGTCACCTAGCAGTCAGGTATGTGTCATTTGTATGACAATTACTTGCTACCTAGAGGGGCATGAGACCCCTCATTTAAAAGAAGGTAATGCACTCATTCATTTTTAGCAGTATTGTTTGTTTTTAATAGTAAATGTATTATGTAGGTTAATCATCTACTAATGGTAAGAATATGAGTTCCCTCCACGGAAAGAAATCAAACTTGTGAGTTGTTTTAGAAAAGTGAGACATTTTAGGAAGCAGGCAAATGTGTTTGCATAGGAATATATGTAGAATAATAAAAATAAATGAGCTGGTGTAAAATTCTAGGCACTAAGGCTTCCTAGCTTTCAGAATGTTTAAAGCTTTAGCTTAATCGCTGTATGTAAAAATATGCACTGAGCTCAATAGAAGGCATTTCAATGGGGGAGCCGTCCGTGCTAATTTAGGTAGCCATCCGGATGAAAGGAAGGGACTAATAGCACGCCCACTGTAATAGCAACACAATCCCTTAACGACCAGCGATGCACAGGGTACATTTTAGGGCATCTTGCAGTCTCATGCAGACAGTAATGTCTCAGCAGAGAATGTGAGTAAATGATGTCATAATATTGTATAGGTCAGGTTAGTGGCTAGTTTGGTCATTCAGATCACTGTTGGAATGCTTGTCAGCTTGTCAGCTACATTACTCTGTGCAGCTTTTTGTGTGAGAGTGTGCAGCTCTTCTTTTTAGTTTCAAAATAAGGATAATAACCGTTTTATTTTAGCAATACATTTTACTGTTGGTTTCGTTGTAGGTAATGTCTAGAGAATTTTTTTTTTCAACTGGTTTTGTTTTGTTGTTTTTCTTTTTTTTTTTTTTTAAACCACCTCCTTAACACTTATGAGGTGTCCATCTGGGTCTGGGAAATTTTGACACCTTACTTTAATTGAAGTAAATTTTCATAATTTAGAAAAATTGACATTATTAAACACCTCTTACTCTTGTTAAAAAAAATATATATCATCCTTTAACCCATTCACCCCAGAGAGGCCATAATGCAAAAACCTTTAACTTAGGTTTTCAAAATGGTGCCAGGTGCCTAAACCGTCACAGTTACAGAATTTGCTTTTTGGACTCCTAAGGGACAGGCACAAACGTTTACACAAATCAAAAGGTCTTTAATGTCCTTTTATGGCATTTTTTTCTAAACAATTGTGTAGAACTGTGGCAATTTTTGTAGATAAATCAGTTGATAAGGATTGGCATATGCCCATTGTCTGTGTTCACTATGCATTAGAGATTAGAAAATGGAATGGATGGTTACACACCTAATGTTGATTAAAGTTTCCATGGAAACTGGTCTGAATGGGAAGCAGAGAATGGTGGTCATTAAAGATAGTTTTAAATGGACATTAAACACCTTTTGTTTTTGAAAGGCCAAAAGGCCAAAATCTGTAACTTAAGTTTACAAAATGCTGCAAAACCATCGATTTGATTTGCAGGCTACAGAATTTGATTTTTGACCACCCTAGAGACCATGAGACAAGCACAATTGTACAAAAAAAGCAATAGGTGTTTAGTGTTTTTTTTGATCAAAGGTAACTTTTAATGACCAACTGAGACTAAGTGGTGCTGAAAGTTAGCGCTTCAGTCTGTCACAATTGGCTATTAAAGGTATTATGATGATGTTTATTGTATAACCTTCAAATTACCCCTTCCCTTTTCTTGCCATAAAAAAAAGAAATAAATACATTCTAAACAAGTCTAATAAACTCGCTGCAGTTTGCTTGTTTCATGTCCATGAATTAGGCTATAATTTTCTGTTTTTAGAATATTTTTGCTTAAAAATGATTATAAAATAAAACATTGACGGCTAGACTACAAATTTTGCGGTACAGCTATACCGCTGAAAAATTGGTCATTGCACGTGGAATGGCCGGGAACGCATATTACAAGTTGCGGCAAGCATTTTAGCCTGTAACGCAACATCCATTCCGCACTAAAAAAAAAAAAGACATTTGAGTGTGGAATTTTCCATACCCCCGTATTGCAGGTTGTGTGGTCTGGCTAAAATGCTTGCGTTACAGCCTATACCGATCCATACCGCTATCTGAGAGCAGTAGTTATGGATTCTGCGAAACAAAAATGTTTCACAAAACTCATAACTAAACTGCTACAAAGTACACTAACACCCATAAACTACCTATTGACCCCTAAACCGCCGCACTCCTGCATCGCAAATACTGTATTAAACTTATTAACCCCTAATCTGCCGCCCACCCACACTGCGACTATTAAATAAACCTATTAACCCCTAATCTGCCGCCCCCGACATCAGAAACTATGTAAACCTATTAACCCCTAATCCGCTGCTCCCCAAAATCGCCGACACCTAAATAAACCTATAAACCCCTAAACCGCCGATCCCCCCCGAAATCACCAACACTACAGTAAAGTATTAACCCCTAAACCTCCAGCCCCTCACATTGTAACTACTATAAATTAACCTAACATAACTATTCTAAGAAAATAAAAAAAACTACCAATTAAAAACCTAAATTAAAAATTTAAAAAATCTAAAATTACAAAACATAATAAACACTAAATTATAAAAAATAATAAACAAAATTATCAAAAATAAAAACAAATACACCTAATCCTTTTTTTTTTTTTTTTTTTTTTTATATTTATTTTATTAATAGAAAGAAAATACAGGGAGTGCAGAATTATTAGGCAAGTTGTATTTTTGAGGATTAATTTTATTATTGAACAACAACCATGTTCTCAATGAACCCAAAAAACTCATAATATCAAAGCTAAATAGTTTTGGAAGTAGTTTTTAGTTTGTTTTTAGTTATAGCTATTTTAGGGGGATATCTGTGTGTGCAGGTGACTATTACTGTGCATAATTATTAGGCAACTTAACAAAAAACAAATATATACCCATTTCAATTATTTTTTTTTACCAGTGAAACCAATATAACATCTCAACATTCACAAATATACATTTCTGACATTCAAAAACAAAACAAAAACAAATCAGTGACCAATATAGCCACCTTTCTTTGCAAGGACACTCAAAAGCCTGCCATCCATGGACTCTGTCAGTGTTTTGATCTGTTCACCATCAACATTGCGTGCAGCAGCAACCACAGCCTCCCAGACACTGTTCAGAGAGGTGTACTGTTTTCCCTCCTTGTAAATCTCACATTTGATGATGGACCACAGGTTCTCAATGGGGTTCAGATCAGATGAACAAGGAGGCCATGTCATTCGATTTTCTTATTTTATACCCTTTCTTGCCAGCCACGCTGTGGAGTACTTGGACGCGTGTGATGGAGCATTGTCCTGCATGAAAATCATGTTTTTCTTGAAGGATGCAGACTTCTTCCTGTACCACTGCTTGTAAGAAGGTGTCTTCAAGAAACTGGCAGTAGGACTGGGAGTTGAGCTTGACTCCATCCTCAACCCGAAAAGGCCCCACAAGCTCATCTTTGATGATACCAGCCCAAACCAGTACTCCACCTCCACCTTGCTGGCGTCTGAGTCGGACTGGAGCTCTCTGCCCTTTACCAATCCAGCCACGGGCCCATCCATCTGAAACATAGAAACATAGAAACATAGATATTGACGGCAGATAAGAGCCATAGGCCCAGCAAGTCTGCCCCACCTTACCTAACAGTATAAACTTATCTAGTTCGTAGGATAGCCCTATGCTTGTCCCATGCATTTTTAAAGTCCCCCACAGTGTTTGTTGCTACTACCTCTTGAGGAAGTTTATTCCATAAATCAATCACTCTTTCTGTAAAGAAGTGCTTCCTCAAATTACTCCTGAATCTACTACCCTTTAGCTTGAGCTCATGACCCCTTGTTCTTGAATTTTCCATTTTATGTAAAATACCCACAGCCTCAGTTTTACTAAACCCTTTAATGTACTTGAAAGTTGCTATCATATCACCTCTTTCCCTTCTCTCCTCTAAGCTATACATATTTAGGTCATTGAGCCTATCCTGGTAAGTTTTATTTTTTAGACCATGTACCATTTTGGTAGCCCTCCTTTGCACAGATTCAAGTTTGTTAATATCCTTCTGAAGATATGGCCTCCAGAACTGCACACAATACTCAAGATGAGGCCTAACTAATGATCTATAAAGTGGCATAAGAACCTTACTATTTCTGCTGCAAATACCTCTACCAATACATCCAAGCATTCTGCTAGCCTTACTCGCTGCCTTACTACATTGTTTACTAAGTTTTAAATCATCTGAAATAATAATTCCCAAGTCCTCTTCCTCGTCTGTAACAGTCAGTAAAGTGTCATTGAGTCTGTAATTAACATTTGGATTTTTCTTCCCTAAATGCATTATTTTACACTTTGCTGTGTTAAACTTTAGATCCCAGTCGTTTGTCCAATCCTCCAATTGTTGTATATCACTTCTCATTTTGTCTACCCCCCCTGGAACATCCACTCTGTTGCAAATTTTTGTATCATCTGCAAAGAGACATACTTTCCCCTGTAGCCCTTTGCTGATATCGCAGATAAATATGTTAAACAAAACAGGCCCCAGAACTGACCCCTGAGGAACACCACTAGTAACAGCCCCCTCTGCTGAATGAACTCCATTTACTAAGACACTTTGTTTTCTGTCCTTAAGCCAGCATTCCACCCAGTTCACAATTTTTGAATCTAGACCAAGGAGATATAGTTTGTGAATAAGTTTATTGTGTGGGACGGTGTCAAATGCTTTGCTGAAATCTAGATATGCTACATCAACTGCTCCTCCCTTGTCTAATAATTTTGTTACATAATCAAAGAAGTCAATTAGATTAGTCTGACATGATCTCCCTGAAGTAAAACCATGCTGATTTTGGTCCTCTAAATTGTTTGTCTTTATGTAAGTCATAATTCTTTCCTTTAAGAGGCTTTCCATTAATTTCCCTACTACTGAAGTTAAACTAACTGGCCTGTAGTTGCCAGATTCTTCTCTACTGCCCTTTTTATGAAGAGGTATTACATTTGCTATTCTCCAATCATCTGGGACAGCTCCTGTTAATAGTGACTGATTAAACAGATCAGTTAATGGGACAGTTAGCACTGAACTAAGTTCTTTTAAAACCCTTGGATGAATATTATCAGGACCCACTGCCTTTGTAACATTTATTTTTGATAATGCTAACAAAACCTCATCCTCTGTAAAAAGATTACTGTTAAGCTTGTTTCTATTTTGCATAGCATCCCTTAATGTAGACATTGTATCTTCACAATCTTTAGTGAAAACAGAACAGAAGTAATCATTGAGACAGTCTGCAATCTGCTTATCTCCTTCTATTATTCTACCATCAACTGATTTCAATTTTACTATTCCTACCTTATTTTTTCTTCTTTCACTGATATATCTAAAGAATGTTTTGTCCCCATGTTTTACTGACTGTGCTATCTTCTCTTCTGCATCAGCTTTAACCTTCCTAATTAACTGCTTAGTCTTTTTTTGTTGGAGTCTCCATATTTTCATATCATCATCTGCTTGTGTGTGTCTGTAATTTTTATAAGCTATCTTTTTTGTCTTTACAGCATGTGCTACTTCTTTGGAAAACCAAATTGGTTTCCGCTTTCTTTTACTTTTACAGACATGTCTAATACAGTGTGCGGTTGCATCTAAAATGGCACCTTTCACAAATTCCCACTGTTCTTGAACCCCTGTAATAAGATTTTTCCCCTTTAAATAGTTTTTTAGGTATTCTCCCATTAATGAAAAATCTGCCGTCCTAAAGTCTAAAACTTTTGTTTTAGTCTGGGTGTACAGTTCCTGAACATGAATACTAAACCAAACAGATTGATGATCACTGGATCCTAAGTTCTCACCTACAGACACATCTGAAACTGTATCACTGTTTGTAAGTATTAGATCTAATATAGCTTCCTTACGAGTTGGTTCCTTGACTAATTGTCTGGCCCATCAAGACTCACTCTCATTTCATCAGTCCATAAAACCTTAGAAAAATCAGTCTTGAGCTATTTCTTGGCCCAGTCTTGACGTTTCAGCTTGTGTGTCTTGTTCAGTGGTGGTCGTCTTTCAGCGTTTCTTACCTTGGCCATGTCTCTGAGTATTGCACACCTTGTGCTTTTGGGCACTCCAGTGATGTTGCAGCTCTGAAATATGGCCAAACTGGTGGCAAGTGGCATCTTGGCAGCTGCACGCTTGACTTTTCTCAGTTCATGGGCAGTTATTTTGCGCCTTGGTTTTTCCACACGCTTCTTGTGACCCTGTTGACTATTTTGAATGAAACGCTTGATTGTTCAATGATCACGCTTCAGAAGCTTTGCAATTTTAAGAGTACTGCATCCCTCTGCAAGATATCTCACTATTTTTGACTTTTCTGAGCCTGCCAAGTCCTTCTTTTGACCCATTTTGCCAAAGGAAAGGAAGTTGCCTAATAATTATGCACACCTGATATAGGGTGTTGATGTCATTAGACCACACCCCTTCTCATTACAGAGATGCACATCACCTAATATGCTTAATTGGTAGTAGGCTTTCGAGCCTATACAGCTTGGAGTAAGACAACATGCATAAAGAGGATGATGTGGTCAAAATACTCATTTGCCTAATAATTCTGCACTCCCTGTATTTATATAGCTTGTACATTACATGGAATGTTTTTACAAATCGTCATCAGAACAGAAAAATACCAGCTAAGAGTATAGAGGAGACTGACACACTCGTCAGGCTCCAGTTTACCATTGCCAATCATGTAACAACTTAGCTTGCTGACATACTAAGTCAAATGATGATTCTTCCTACATAATTTTCCAGTTATCTCCTGTCCCCCCCCTTCCAACCCAGCACCCAGACAAAAAAAATCATAAAAAAAAATAAATAATAAAAAAAAATTATTTAATCGATATATCACCAAATGTCTAATAACACTATTTCAGAGTATCTAAAAGGGAAGATTAGAAGATCTATTTCCCTTTGTGGGAATATTCTTATGAAGGGTGCCCAATTTTTAAAAAATAGGATTATGTCTTTTTCTGAGTGCATGTCTGTGTCTAGTTGTTCTATGATGCATTGTTTTTTAAGATAATTTCTTATCTCATTGATGGTAGTGGGCTTCTTATCCTTCCATTTCTTGAAGATTAAATTCTTGCATGCTAGGATTGTTAAATTCACCATTCTGCTATTGACTAGGGATGAGTCTTGTCTTATCAGAAAGATTCCATCCAGTAAGGAAATACCATCTACTCTAAGCTTAAGAGTTTTTTTTTTTGATCCAGTGCGCTAGTTTGGACCACAATTGTCTTATTTTTGGACATGCCCAGATCCAGCAGCTACAAATGCACATTTAGGGCATCTATTAAATTTAAGGTTGTGCCATTTATAACCCTTTTCAGTAGTGTAATAGGTATGATATAATAATTTCAAGTGGGTCTCTCTCCAGTTTGCTGATAACAGTCTGTGAGACTGTATTTATGGAATATTTCACCTGGTCCGCCTGGATGTTAATATCAGGGATTGAATTTCCCCATTTCATAGCCATATCCAATATGTTCAGATCACCCCTTTGTGAGGTCAGCAAGCTATACCAAATAGAAATTGAGAAGACTCCATTCTTGGCCATCACTGGTCACCTATCCAGCTTCCCCCCCATGACCACTTCCATGAAAACACACTGATCAAGCTAAATACGTAATGTCTTATTTTCAGGTAGGCAAAACAGTTGTGATTATCGAGTTTAAACTCCTGTTTTAATGTATCAAATGTTTTGATATTTTGTATTTCTTGATCTATTAACTGGTGTAGAAAAATTAATCCTTTTCTCTGCCAGGCACAAAATAAAGGATCTTGAGTGCCTTCTTGAAATTCTGGGTTGCCTAAGATTATTTGATATTTAGGTATATTTAAGTTAACACCCATAATTTTCCCCATGCCTGAATAACTGTGTAAATAGATTTAATGTGTTTGACTTGTTTGCTTATAATCCTTAGGGGACAATGAATAAGAGCTAGTGGTGAAAAAGGATACACTATGTTCAACTCTAAGCTATTGTTGGTAAAGTAATCTAGATTCGAGATCCAGTCAATTCCCCCCCTAACCTACAATAAACTAACCAATTACCCTTAAAAGGGCCTTTTGTAGGGTATTGTGCTAAGTTAAACAGCTCTTTTACCTTAAAAAATGACTAAGTCCCTTCCACCCAACCAACCCCCCAAAATAAAAAAACCTAACTCTAAAAAATCTTAAGCTACCCATTGCCCCTAAATGGGCATTTGTATGGGCATTGCACTTAAAAGGGCATTCAGCTCTTTTACTGCCCTTAAAAGGGCATTCAGCTCCTTTACAAGTGCCCAAAGCCCTAATCTAAAAAAAAACCCACCTCCAAAAAAAAATAAAAAATAAGAACACTAACCCCATAAAATCTACTCACGGTTCCTGAAGTCCGGACATCCATCTTCATCCAGGCGGTGACATCTTCCTCCATCTCGGGGACGTCTCCTATCTTCATTCCGGCAGCATGGAGCAGTACACTGAAGTTGAATGCAAGGTAGCCGTTTCAAAATATAAGAAAAAAAAACACCAAAAAAATCGCTATGTAAGAGCAAATGGAGTTGCGAGCAGAGACGATTGGTCTCCCTGGAGGATTTATAAGGGTTTTATGTACCTTGGGTGATAAATAAAATTTATAAGGGTTTTATGTACCTTGGGTGATAAATAAAAAAACAGTATTTTTTTATAAGGGGTAGTCAAAAATTGTAATTCTGTTTCATTGATATGTCCTGCTTCAAATGCAGACCTCAGAGATCGGTCGATTCTAGTTTTAAATACATTTGTATGGTTACCCCTCAATTTTAAATATACTCCCTTATCACTTAACTGTCTAGTAGCCTCAATTATGTAGTCACTGTAATTCAAAATGACAATGCCACCACCCTTGTCTGCCGGACGTATGATGATGGCATTGTCACCTTTTAAATCTTCAAGAGATTGTAGTTTGTTTTTAGTCAAATTTGAAAAAGATTTAGTTTCACCAGTGGTACAGTCTAGAGGGGGGGGGGATCAAATGAAGAAGGAGTCTTAAACCTAGTGGGAATACTTTGTTCCTTATCTCCAAAAAAGTCTTTAAGCTTAAGCTGCTGCTGCAGTTTTTGGAGATCAACAATTTTATCAAACGTTTTGACTTTTGGGGTAAGAACAAAAGATAATCCATGGTTCAAGAGTTTAAGTTCGGATTCAGTTAATGTCCTATCACTCAAATTAAAGACAATGTTTATTTCTTGTTCTCTCCTGGTCTGTCTCTTTCTGTGTCTTTTCCTATAGGGGGTTTGGAAGTTGCCCTGGTGGCCGCGCCAGAAAAAGAAGAAGAAGTTGATGTTAGTGCATTGGTCTGTGTTCTGGGTGCAGTGTTTGTATTAGTGTTATATTCACCCTCAGATGTGTCGCCTCCACTACTATCTATAGAGTCCAAAAGATTTTTGGAGCGTAAAGTTCTACGTTTACGTGTGGTATTAGTGTCTTCTTTTCCATATAGCCACTTGTAAATACGTTTTCTCTATAATCTATATCAACATTAGTTAATTTCTTATTTTTAAAGGCAATAAGATTACTTTTTTATATTTATTCACCAGTGTGTCATGTTTCCCAATCCAATCCTGTGTTTTATCATCAATTAATATGTGATAGTTTTGTTGCTTGATTTGATCAGTCTAGGGACATCCTGTTTTTTTAACCTATTTACCTCCTCAATCACCAATAGCATAAGATCGTATGAACACCATTTCCTGCAGAATTCTGAACTTGATCTACTCAGTGTAGGAATATTTTTAACTCTAAAACCCTTGGGGATCTGTCTGCTTTTATGGTATCCTGATAAATAAACTGCATGTAGATGGTAGTCTACTTCTCTTTTCCTAAGGTTCAATAGATTATGGTAAATATTAACTGGGGTGTCCCCTCAACTCACTCAGGTCTGTCTGGATCCTAATCCGGTCTGCATCATCATCAGTATATATAAACGTGTCTGTGTTCACTTCATCGTCTCCCAAGTGGGTAGTGGAGGGAGGCATATCTTCTGTAGTATATATTATATAGGCAATTAGCATGTCTAGGCACGTATCCCCGCTTGCCTTACCCAGAAATACTCTGTATTCATTTGCATATCTTACCCAGAGTCCTCTGGTGCATTGGTTACAGTGTATGCAGAGTATTTCTGGGTAAGACAAGCAGGGATACTATCGTAGACATGCTAATTGCCTATGCAATAATTTCTGATTATTTATATATATTTTTTGCATGATAAAATGGGTATGTCCTTTTTCTGACTATGGTGCTAATAGTCTACTTGGTACTTTTCTGGCTTTGACAATGGATGTCTTGGTCACGTTTGGTCCTAGGAGGGTTGTTTTTTGGTATTTTTTGCCCTTTTTTCATATGAACACTGATTCTTGGAACCGATACTAGTGGTCTTTATATAATGTCATGTTTTTATTTTTTTGGTCACACAGTCTTCTATATGGGTTTTCACGTTATGTCTTGTTATATTGCCTATCGGAACGGGTATTATTGTACTTTGGTGCCTTTGTTTATTTATTTTTGTTCTTAATTGTAGGTGTTTTCACGTTTGTCTCGTTATACCCTGTACATTTAGACATGTACTATTGTACTTTGGTGTATCCTTTTCCCTTTTTTTTCCTGTGTCGGGGGGTGGCCTTCACCATTCGAGCTTGATAGAACATGATCCAATCATGTGGATTGGGTGGCTTGGTTGTTTGTGTGCCTGTATAGTCACAGTGTATTGTATGTGTGTGATTAGCTGGTATGGTGGTAATGTTTGCTATCCTGACATTAGACACACTTGGTCTCTGGGTTCCCCATGAGTTAGTGTTTGAGATTTCTTTGTATAATGTTAATGCCAGTGGTTACAATAGAGGTTGTTGTGTACACTTTTGTCTTTTTGACAGATGTCAGCGGATATGTGCAGGCTCCACCTAATATGGGCTAGTTTGACCAATACACAATGATGTCCCTGCCCCCTATTGACCACTGGGCTTACTGATTTTGTTCTTGTGCAAGGTGGCTTGGTGTCTGGGTCCGCCCCCCGCCCTCCTCTATGTGTTTACTTTTTTGTGTCTTTACAATCGCTATTTAGGTTGCCCTATATGTCTGACTGGTTGTAATGCTCTTGTTCTGTGATGATGGATAATGTATAGGCTTTCCGTTTGTGTACACTTCTTCACTGGGTAAACTTATCAAGAGCTATGGCTTCAGCTATCACCTCTATGCTGATGATACCCAGATCTACCTTTCCACCCCTGCACTCTCTCCTTCTGTGAACTCTCACATCAGCGACTGCTTCTGTGGCATTTCCTCCTGGATGGCCTCTCACCACCTAAAAATAAATATGTCCAAGACCGAACTACTTCTAATTCCCCCCACTAGCTCCACTCCAGTCTCTAATTTTTCTATCACTGTTGGTGGCACCACTATCTCCCCATCACTCCAAGTCCGCTGCCTCGGAGTCACGCTTGACTCAAATCTGTTCTTCATTCCCCACATCCAACTGCTCTCTTCATCCTGCCGCAACCACCTACGCAATATCTCCAAAATTCGTCCATTTCTGAGTGCTGAAACTACCAAACAGCTCATCCACTCCCTTTCCCGACTTGACTACTGTAACAACTTACTAACTGGCCTCCCTCTCTCCCCTCCAATCCGTCCTGAATGCATCTGCCAGGCTAATCCACCTCTCTCAACGTTTCTGCTGCGCCTCTCTGTGAGTCCCTTCACTGGCTCCCCATTCACAACAGAGTTAAATTCAAAATTCTCACTCTGACCTACAAAGCCCTCACCAATGCTGCCCCACCCTACCTGTCCTCACTCATCAACAAATATACTCCTGCCCGTCCCCTAAGATCCAACAACGACCTGCTTCTTGCGTCCTCAACCATCACCTCCTCTCATTCTAGACTACAGGACTTCTCTCGTGCGGCACCAACCCTCTGGAACGCACTTCCTCGAGATGTCAGACTTGCCCCTAACCTCTCCTCCTTTTAAACGTTCCCTAAAGACCTTTCTGTTCAGGGAAGCTTATCACCCGACTTATTAACAAACTAACTTCAATTAACTAACAGCTGCCCTCTATCTCCTCACTAATATCATTCTCACCTCTGCAGTCCCCATCTCCTGTTTCCAATCCTCCTACCCGTCTAGATTGTAAGTTCCCAAGGGAATAGGGCCCTCATTTCCCCCTGTATTTGTCTGTAAAATTTTGTGTCTTATCGTATTGTTTCTCCACTGTACTGTTATCCTTGTACCCATGGGCAGCGCTGCGGAATCTGTCGGCTCTTTATAAATAAAGAATAATAATATATAGGTTGAGTTACATGACAGTTGTCTCCGCATTCTGCTTCTCCGGTCTTCCACAGTTAAGTGGATGTGCGGATCGTGGATCATAGGTTTGTATGATTTCACTTTGGGGGATTAGGCTACGTTTTCAGTTTATGACATAGTATTATGGTATAGTGCTAGTTTTTATTTTTGGTTGTGAATGACAGTTCTATCCGTGACATGGGCGGGTTACTCTGACACAATGTTTCAATTTGGGTTTTGATTGGTCCAGAGTGGAAATGCAACCCCTGCCCCCCTCTCTGACGTCATTTTCGGTTTAAAGTTTTTATTGTGGTTTGCAATTCAGACTGCTTTTGCCCACTGATTGTTCTGAGGGCCCTTATATTAGCAATAATGTATTTGGTTGTATTTTATTGATATGCACATATTATTATTTTATGTTTTACTATATTGGTTGACTATCCAATGGGGGATCACGTATGAAGGGGTGTGCTCAATGGACGGCCTGGATTAGCTGCTGTTTTGGGGGAGGGTGTTGGGAGCCTTTTAAAAGGCTGCTTTTGTTCACTTTTTGATTGTCAGAGGAAGGGACAGTGTTTGGTCCCGAAACGTTACAACACAAAATAAAGTTCTTTGGTTGACACAGATATCTGAAGACCAGCGAGTGCTTATTGCTACGAATTCTACAAATTTCTTCAGAGCACCCTGGTAGTTGTTTATGGATAGTGGGAGTGCATACATACCTGTTGTGGTTAGGGATGCACCTAAATGAAAATTCTGGACTGAAACCAATACGGAAAATTCAGGATGCCCCTGGCCGAAAACCGAAACGTAACCAAAATTGTTTTTTTCTTTTTTAACTACAGTGTGTGTGTGTGTGTGTAGCTGAGAGAGCTTGTAGGCGGGAAAGTTCCAACAAATGGACGTGGTCACTTGTACCGTAGGGCGGGATCTGCAGTGAAACTGGAGCTCTATAAGGGAGAGCGTGGTTATAGCCAGACAACAATACGAGGTGGACATATGTTTTGTTTTTGGGTGTAGTTATCCTTGCGATGGGCGTGGCTGCACCTGATCGTTAATCATCGCATCTCCGCCTAGTTCCTGGTTCGGGTCTCACACTGACCCGCCAGATTATATGTCCGGAGCCCCAAATGGAGTCTGCCTGTCACCTATCACCACTACCACCGGACTTAGCTACAACCTTACGTGCAAGGTGGTTATAGAAAGTTAATGTGCTTTTTTGTATACACTGTCTGGTGGGTGCTAATTTGTACCAACTGTGTGCGACCTTGGGGCTTATTCATATATAGTGTGCACGTATATTTGCCTCAGGCGAATAGAATGTCTATGCACAAGAGGCTGATGTATGAGCACTGTATATAAGGCTTATAGATATTCACTGTGTGTGCTTAGGGCTGTGTCTGATAATATCAAGTGTTTTTAAACATGTTACTTATCCTCCTTTGATTACTGTATTCACTATTCAGAACTTTGGTTTCCTTCAAAAAAAAAAAAAAGAAAAAAAAAAGGGCTCTGCTGGTTTCAAATATCATCATGTCATGGTACTTATGTGTGTGATCTGTGTACCATGCCAGTGCTGTGCTGCTCACCTTATGCTAAGGATAGACATGTAACTCAATAGAACAGTGGAGGACTGTATATTTTTAGCCATTTTGGTCCTCTTTGTGCCGAAATTGGAATTGCACGTTTTCGGCGGCCCAAATTTTGGTGCATCGCTAGTATTATTCTTTATTTAGTTCTGTGCAACAGAATCAGATTTATCCATTTTTGTTTTGTTACCAATTATCAAAATAAAGTATAGTCCTAGAAAACTATTATGTGCAAAACTGTAAGTCAAGTAATGAACTCAAACAGCAGCTCTAGGCTGGCATCAAATGTGAAATATGCTACACAATAATTTTACCGAAAATAAAAGGGAAAAAAAAACGAAAACCGAAATAACAAAAAAATAATAATAAAAAAATAATTATATATATATATATATATATATATATATATATATATATATATATATATATATATATATATATATATATATATACACACACACACACACACACACACAGTTGTGCTCAATGATTTCTTGGCCATTTTTCAGAGAATATGAATGATAACACAAAAACTTCTCATTCACTCATGGTTAGTGTTTGGCTGAAGCCATTAATTAGCAATCACCTGTGTTTACTCTTTTTAAATCATAATGACAACAGAAACTACCCAAATGATCAAAAGTTTACATACCCTGGATTTTGGCCTGATAACATGCACACAAGTTGACACAAAGGGGTTGAACTGTATTAAACAGGAAAGGGATATAAAAAGATATCCAAGGAATTGAGAATGCCAATCAGCAGTGTTCAAACTCTAATCAAGAAGTGGAAAATGAGGGGTTCTGTTGAAACCAAACCACGGTCAGGTTGACCAACTAAATTTCAGCCACAACTGCAAGGAAAAGTGTTCGGGATACAAAGAAAAACCTGCAAATAACTTCAGGTGAAATACAGGACTCTCTGAAAAGATGTGGTGTGGCTGTTTCAAAATGCACTTGAAGAAAGATGGGCTGCATGATTGAGTCGCCAGAAGAAAGCCATTATTACTACGCAAATGCCACAAAGTATCCCGCTTACAATACGCCAAACGGCACAGAGACAAGCCTCAAACCTTCTGGCATTTGGAGTGATGAGACCAAAATTTAGCTTTTTGGCCACAAGCATAAACGCAACATTTGTAGAGGAGTCAACAAGGCCTATGATGAAAGGTACACCATTCCTACTGTGAAACACGAAGGTGGATCGCTGATGTTTTGGGGATGTGTGAGCTACAAGGGCACAGGAAATTTGGTCAGAATTGATGGCAAAATGAATGCAGTATGCTATCAAAAAATACTGGAGGAAAATTTGCATTCATCAGCCCAGAAGCTGCACATGGGACGTACTTGGACATTCCAACATGACAATGTTCCTAGACACAAGGCCAAGTCGACTTGTCATTGGCTACAGCAGAATAAAGTGAAGGTTCTGGAGTGGCCATCTCAGTCTCCTGGCCTCAATATCATTGAGCCACTCTGGGGAGATCTCAAACGTGCAGTTCATGCAAGACAGCCCAAGAATTTACAAGATCTGGAGGCTTTTTGCTAGGAAGAATGGGCAGCTTTACCAACCAAATACCACAAAAGACTTCAAGCTGTCATTGATGTTAAAGGGGGCAATACACAGTATTAGGAACTGGGGTATGTAAACTTTTGATCAGGGTTATTTGGGTAGTTTCTGTTGTCATTATGATTTAAAAAGAGTAAACACAGTTGATTGATAATAAATGGCTTCAGCCACCATGAGTGAAAGAAATGTTATCATTCATATTCTCTGAAAAATGGCCAACAAATCATAAATTCCTCAAGGGTATCTACACTTATGAGCACAACTGTGTGTGTGTGTGTGTATATGTGTGTGTATATGTATGTGTGTATATATATATATATATATATATATATATATATATATATATATATATGTTTCTCAAAAAAAAAGAAAATTCAGGACAGACTAAGAAGGCGATTTATCAAGCTGAGGCGGACAGGGTTGCATATACGCACCCCTGTCCGCCGCAGCTTGCCTATGGCGGTCTGAATTCTCCTGGAGGAATTCAGCATTGCACACGAGCGCTATTTTGTGCTCGCGTGCAATCCAGCCCCCTGCCCGCGCACAGCCAATCACACACGAGGGCAGGAGCTTTCAATCACTGCGGGGAGATTGAATTTTGCCAAACAAGAGGTGGAACCTGCAGCCATAGGGGCTCAAAGGCTGGCAAAAGCCTTTGATTAATCAACCCCTAAGTCTAACCTGAAAAAAAAACTCTCCTTACCAGCACATTCTCATATTAAAAATATGTACATATAGAAAAACAAGAGACATTCCCTCAAGTGTGTTTTACGTTTACTGTTATTCACAAATATACATAGTTCACAATACTGCATTAACCCCCTATTGCTCCTTTGGTTAGTGCAGTATTGACAAACTTCAGCAGCACAGTGAGTATTTCCAGCAATTGAAGCGTTCACTGATTTAAGGACTGCTGACACTCAGAGTGAAACGGAGCATGAAAATCACTCCCTGAGGATTAAGATAACGGGGAAGTTTGAGTCAGTCTATATATCAGCGGCAACAGGCTATTCCAGCAATTCTACTGAGATGGAACATAGTGTTTGGGAATTAACACGTCCTGATTTCTTACTTTGTTGCAATGAATGAAGTATTCCCTGAAGCCTTCCTGTGAAGGGCGATACTTTGAGATATTAAGGGGGAATGTCTGATTGATGCACTCACTGATGGTTTGCTTTCTGCGGTACTAAGCACTTTCCTGTCTAATCTCTGTGCTTTATTCTTGGAACTTAAGAACTGGGAATTCGTTTGTCAACAGAGAGGTATTTCTATACCAAGACTGAGAAAATATAATTAATTTGAGAGAGCGCTCTAGGAGGGACATTATTAGTAATAATTGTTGCTAGTCTTAAGCTACATGTGAGCTATTGTATACCCTTGCTACAAGAAAGGAATTTTTGATGCGTATGTGGACTATGTATATTTGTAAATAACAGTAAACGTATAACACACACTTTTTGCTCTTCAATCTTGAGGGAATGTCTCTTGTTTTTCTATACCTTGTATTAATATATACATATTTTTGATATGAGAATGTGCTGGTAAGAAAAGGTATTTTCCATCTTAATGGGAGGAGAGTCCACTGCTTCATTCATTACTTGTGGGAATTAAGAACCTGGCCACTAGGAGTAGGCAAAGACACCCCAGCCAAAGGCTTAAAGGACCAGTCAACACATTAGATTTGCATAATCGACAAATACAAGATAACAAGACAATGCAATAGCACTTAGTCTGAACTTCAAATAAGTAGTAGTTTTTTTTTATAACAAATTTCAAACTTATGTATATTTCCACTCCCTTTTTACCATGTGTTAGCAATCAGCCAATCACAAATGCATATATGTATAGTCTGGGAATTCTTGCACATGCTCAGTAGGATCTGGTGACTCAAAAAGTGTAAATATAAAAGACTGTGCACATTTTTTTTAATGGAAGTAAATTGGAAAATTGTTTAAAATTACATGCATTACATGAAAATTTAATTTAACCTGAGTGTCCCTTTAAATACCTCCCCCAGTCATTCTTTGCCTTTCGTCACAGGAGGTTGGCAGAGAAGTGTCGGAAGATTCGGAGTAGTCTCTTATGGAGGGTAGTACTCTTCGAAATTGGACTGGAGTTTTAAGTAGCCCTCTCAGCCTCTCAGTGAGAGCATGGGTGAAAGTTAGAGTCCGTAGATACAGGGAGATTCTTTCTGCGAACCCATCCCGACTCACTTTAACAGCTCCATTAGGAATCAGCGTTGACGAGTTTCGCTGCCTGCTTTTCTTCTCTCAAGTCCATGTCAGGAGTGATGCTACTACCCTGTCACACTTGAAAGGCTGTATTCCTGTTCCACGGCGTTGATTATGGTAAGATCGTTTCATTTATATATATTTGATAATGTAAGAAGACATGGTCACAGTGTGGCTCCTTTATCTTTATAGAACAGTCAGTTCACTTAGCGAGAGATTGAGGTGGGCCTTTTTGGCATGTTTCTCGAGTGCAGGGGCGGTCCTGCATGGCACTCCATGTGACCGATGGGGTCTCTGTAACTTCCTCTGTCTCGTCCTGCATTCAAAGGATACGAAAGCTGTTTCTTATAGTCTGGGTCATAGGAGGTGGTGAGTGCCCCAGCCATTGGGATTTAAAGGTGCCATTTAACTTTTTATCAAGTCCGCAATAAATGCGCAGTCCTATGGAGGACTCTGATATGTTAGAGGATACTCCCTCTTTATCTAAACCTATTAACCTGCTCAACTCTGTTCCACATTCTTTGACAATATTGCTATATCTAAGAAGAAGAAAATATTTAGTACGACTGAGCCGTCCACCTCTGAGGGTTCTCCACCCGCAAGGTGCATTCCCTGCAATCATCTCCTGATTACACAAGCAGTTCCCCAGGGCACTACTAATCCTCCTGCTGGAGGGGCCCTTTGGTCGCCAGACTTTGCCGATCAGTTACAGACGGCAGCCTCTGCAACCATTAATGCGATGCCTCACCCTACTAAGAACAAGCGGAAGGTATGGCACTGCTGTCCATCTCAGGGGTCTTCAACTCCGCTGGATGTCTTAGACTATCCACTGAGGAGGACAACTCTGACTTATCGGAGGATGTCGCTTTTGGGTCAGAATCAGCTACTTCTAAGCCTCTGTCCGCGGAGGAACCAGATTTTAAATTTAAGATGGAGTATTTGCAGTTTCTGCTGAAAGAGGTGCTTGCTACGTTGGAGGTTCCGGAACAGAAACTACCGGAGGAACCTTCGATCACTAAACTTGATAAGGTTTTCGAACACAGGGTAGTGCCCCAGGCCTTCCCGGCTCCCGTCAAGATGGCTAACATTATTAAAAATGAATGGGAGAAACTTGGCTCGTCCTTTTCCCCCTCTACTTCTTTTAAAAAGCTATCCCCCCATTCTGGAAGCACAGCTTGAACTGTGGGAAATCGACCCTAAGGTGCATGGTGCTATCTCCACGCTTGCTAAGAGAATGAATATTCCGCTAGAGGAAAGCTCCTCTTTCAAGGAACCCATGGATAAAAAGATGGAGTCCATGTTGCGGAAGATGTTCCAACTCATGGGGTTCGTTTTTCAACCGGCGGCGGCGGTCGCTGGTGTGGATACCTACTGGTGTGACGCTCTATCAGCAATGGTCGCGGTTGAGACTTCCCTCAATGAGATTCTAGAACGAATTAAGGCCTTAAGGGTAGCGAATTCATTCATTTGTAATGCTAAGACATCAAGTTTTTCTGTTTTAGCCCGCAGGGCTCTGTGGCTTAAGTCGTGGTCATCTGACATTACTTCAAAGTCTCGACTGCTTTCCCTCCCGTTCAAGGGAAAAGTTTTTTGTTTTGGCCCAGGTCTGGATTCCATCATATCTACGGTCACGGGTGGCAAGGGTGCCTTCTTGCCTCAGGATAAGAAGGCTAAACCTAAGGGGTCTACTTTTTGTTCTGACAAGTCTCAGCAGCCTGCCGCAAAGTCTGAGCAGTCCATGGGATCTTGGAAACCAGATAACTCTTGGAAAAAAGCCCATGCAGAACAAGAAGCCCGCCGAGTCATAGTCGCATGAAGGGGCGGCCCCCGATCCATCCTCGGATCATGTAGGGGGCAGACTATCTCTTTTTGCGGAGGCCTGGAGAAGAGACGTTATAGACCCTTGGGTTCTGGAGATCATAGCCCAGGGTTACAGGATAGGTTTCAAGTCCTATCCGCCCAGAGACAGGTTCCTCATGTCAAACATATCTTCAAGTCAGAAAAGAAAGATGCCTTCCTAGGGTGTGTGAGGGATCTCTCAGGGTAATCGTCCCAGTCCCTCCTCTCAGCAGAAAGAGGTCTACGGTATTATTCAAAACTTCATGGTCCCAAAGAAGGAGGGCACGTTTCCTAAACAATCTTGTCAGTTCCATCGTTCAAAATGGAGACTATCAGGTCAATTTTGCCCCTGGTTCAAGAGAAGCAAGTCATGACAATTATAGACCTGAAGGATGCTTACCTTCATGTTCCAAACCACAGGGATCACTTCAGGTTTCTAAGTTTCACCTTCCTGGACCAGCAATTCCACTTTGTGGCCCTTCCGTTTGGTCTGGTGACTGCCCACGAGTCTTTACATAGGTTCTTGGAGCTCTACTCACGGTAGCAAGAGCCAGGGGGATTGCAGTGGCACCTTATTTGGATGATATCCTGGTCCAGGCTCTGTCCTACAGTCTTGCGAAGGATCACTCAAGCTCTTCTACTTCGGTCCCACGGGTGGAAGATAAACGAAGGAAAGAGTTCATTGGTCCCCAGCAACAGGGTGGAATTCCTGGGTACAATAATAGATTCTTCAGTTTTGAAGATATTTTTGACAGATCAGAGACGTTGCAAGCTTGCGTCCAACTGTCTAGCTCTTCAGACATCTTCCAGGACATCTGTGGGATCAGGCTCATGGTATACAGCATAGATGTCATTCCACTCGCCAGGTTCCATCTCAGACCTCTTCAGCTGTGCATGTTGAGACAATGGAACAGTGATAATTCAGATCTGTCCCAACAGATATCTCTGGACGGACCGGTGAGGGAGTCCCTATCTTGGTGGACCCGACCAGGGCATCTATCGCAGGGGACATCCTTCTTGAGACCATCCTGGGAGATATTGACCACGGATTCAAGTCTATCAGGATGGGGAGCTGTTTGGGGTGCCAGAAGGGCACAGGGCAGATGGACTTGAGAGGATATTAAACGCTCTGAGGGTTTGGCCCCTCCTGGGGTCATCCCAATTCATCAGATTCCAGTTGGACAACATTACCTTGATGGCTTACATAAACCATTAGGGGGTAACGAGAAGTTCCCTAGCCATGATGGAGGTATCTCAGATTCTGGAGTGGGCAGAGACTCACAATTGTTCGCTCTCAGAAATCCACATTCTGGGTGTGGACAACTGGGAAGCGGATTTTCTGAGCAGACAGATGTTTCATCCAGGGGAATGGTCTCTCCACCCCGAGATGTTTGTGGGGATCTGCAGCACATGGGGGACACCGGAGATAGATCTCATGGCATCCAGACTCCATTGCGACTCCAGATAGGGTCACGATCCAGGGATCCCCACGAGGAACTGATAGATGCCTTGGCGATGCCCTGAGACTTCAACTTTATTTACATATTTCCACCATTGCCTCTTCTACCTCGTGTAGTGACCCGCATCAAGCAGGAGCAAGCTTTGGCTGTTCTGATTGCTCCGTCGTGGCCACGGAGGATGTGGTTTGCGGATCTGGTGGGGATGTCATCATCTCCACCATGGAGGTTACCTTGTCGCAGGGATCTGCTGGTTCAAGGTCCTTTTCTACATCGAAATATCAATTCTCTGAGTCTGACTGCGTGGAGATTGAACGTCTAGTCTTAGCCAAGAAAGGATTTTCGGAAAGAGTGATTGACACTCTCGTTCAGGCCAGGAAGCCGGTCACTCGTCGCATCTACCACAAGGTGTGGAGGGCCTACTTGTCCTGGTGTGAGGAATGAGGATACCCCTGGCACAAAGTCAGGGTATCCAGGAATTTGGCCTTTATCCAGAACGGTCTGGATAAGGGTCTTGCCGCCAGTTCCCTAATGGGACAGATTTCAGCTTTATCTGTACTGTTGCATAACAAGCAGAGCTTCCTGACATTCAGTCCTTTGTTCAGGCTCTGGTTAGGATCAGGCCTGTCTTTAGGAATTTTGCTCCTCCTTGGAGCTTAAACTTGTTTCTTAAGCTTTTGCAGAGGGCTCCGTTTGAGCATATGCATGTGCTTGACATTAAGATTCTTTCATGGAAAGTCCTATTCCTACTGGCTATTGCATTGGCATGCAGAGTCTCTGAGTTGGCAGCCTTGCAATGTGAGCCTCCCTACTTAGTTTTTAACGCTGATAAGGCTGTTTTTCACACTGGATTGGGATTTCTACCCAAGGTGGTGTTGAGTTGTAACATCAGGAAATAGTAGTTGCTTCTTTGTGTCCCAACCCTTCTTCTTCAAAGGAAAGGTTACTTCATAATCTGGACGTGGTTCGGGCATTGAAGTTTTATCTTCAGGTCACGAATGAGTTCAGACAGACTTCGTCCTTATTTCTTGTTTATTCAGGGAAACGCAGGGGGCAAAGGGCCTCTGCTACTATTCTATCCTTTTGGTTGAGGAGTATGATCCATCTGGCATTTGAGACAGCTGTACACAAGCCTCCCGAGAGGATTACGGCTCACTCAACTAGAGCTGTGGCCTCTTCTTGGGCCTTTAAGAAGGAGGCCTCTATGGAGCAGATTTGTAAGGCGGACACTTTTGCATAGTTTTATAAATTTTACGTTTTTGCTTCGGCGGAAGCAGCTTTTGGGAGAGAGGTTCTGAAGACTGTGGTGCCCTCAGTTTAGGGTCTGCCTCCTTTTGCCCTCCCATTTTTTTTTTTGGTTTGTTTTTTCATTCAGTGTCCTCTAGAGCTTGGGTATTTGTTCCCACAAGTAATGAATAAAGCAATGGACTCTCCTCCCATTAAGATGGAAAACATAAATTATGCTTACCTGATAATTTCATTTCCATCTGTGGGAGGAGAGTCCACTGCCCCCGCCCGTTTCTCCTGTGGGCGGACCTAAATTTAATTTTATTCTTCTGGCACCATTTATACCCTGATATTTCTCCTACTATTCCTTGTTCCCTTGGCAGAATGACTGGGGGATGAGGGGAGTGGGGGAGGTATTTAAGCCTTTTGCTGGGGTGTCTTTGCCTCCTCCTGGTGGCCAGGTTCTTATTTCCTACAAATAATGAATGAAGCAGTGGACTCTCCTCCCACAGATTGAAATTAAATTATCAGGTAAGCATAATTTTATGGGTTTTTTTTTTTTTTTTTTAGGTTAGACTTAGTCTGTCCTTATTTAATAACAGGGAGTTGTTACTCGATACATTTTTTGGCAAAACTATAAAGTGCTGATTTGTTTGTGTGTGTATGTATATGTATGTGTGTGTGTGTATATATGTGTATGTGTGTGTGTGTGTGTGTATGTATATATATATATATATATATATATATATATATATATGTGTGTATGTATGTATGTTATTGAGAGAAGTTATTATAGCTAGAGCCCACCCAAATAACCAGACAAAATCAGTATTTAGGTGAAAACACGAACAGACTTTATTGTGAAACACACACTGCTTATATAGACACAGCTCATCATAAGGGTCTTATTTGACCCCCAGATTTCCTGCCCCTCCAGACAGACTGGTGCCCCCCATAGAGCCATAGTTCCCTAGAGTCCCCGTAATACAGAGGTGGTGGTTTCAGGGGGATCCCTGGGGAGCGGCAGCTATTTCTGGGTACCAGTGGAGAGCTCCGAACCCCAAGGTGTCCCAGTCCAAAAAGCATCATGATTTATCAAAAATACACAAAAAATTACTACCTAGAGCAATTGAGTAGCGCTAGTCAAGCCAGATAAAAATATTAATACTAGAATATATATATATATATATATATATATATATATATATATATATATATATATATATATTGACAAAATGGATAAAATACTGGAAAATCAAATCAGCACAAGTGTCTAAAAATAAGACTGGTGTATAAAGTATGCAATAATAGAGAGCACTATTCTTAATTCTGCTACTCACAATATGTTTTTGTGGCAAGATTTATATGCATGCACAACATAAAATATAAATATTGCAGTATATTACAAATACTTGTATTTATCACAAGAAGTTCATGAAAGGCTAGTAATTCATGAAACGCTAGTGGCTCCCAATCCAATGAATCCTGCTGCTCCTCTTAAATGGGTAGATCCAGGTGACCCAAACAACAAAAAGTCTAAAAAATAGAGAAAAGGGAGAGAAGCGCAGGACACTTCAAGTGTAGAGCCAAATTTTAATGAAAATGACACACATGATAAATGTACTCACAGGATAGAGAACATAAACAGGCACATCAATAAAATAAGTCTTCCATAAGTCCGTTATTTCAATATAGGTCAGACTTGTTGAATCTAGTTCAATTTGCTGAGGCGAAGGGCATCTTTTCCTTGTATATAGGAGCCACTGATACCGCCACAAACAAGCCCAGGATTCCAATCAAGTATGTCAGGAGGAAACACACACACACACACACACACACCCTCGGCTAGGAGCCAATAGGAAAACCTCAGTGACTTGCGCCCGGCACGAGAGGACCTACGACAGCCTCACAGGGCAGAATACAACAGTTCAAACTGCTACGTTCTATGCGTTTCATCCCAATCGACATGACTTTCTCAAGAACTGCCCTCACAAAGAACACAGAGTCCTTATCAAGGAGCAGACCCCTTATCCGCCCCCTGGATAAACCAATAGTAAATTGATTAATAAAAACGGTGGGAATTATATTGTGTTATGTACAATAGAGTAACGCACTAATAGATATATACTTAACACTAATATTAAAATAATAAATCCCATTATTAGCGGACTCAGCGCTAATTGGGAGTTTATACAAAAAGAAATATACATATGAGAAGTACAAGTATTACAATAGTATTATAATCTAACATATAATATTTTAAAAGCTAAAAATTTGCATACATTAAACAAGTAAATATCGAAATTCGGGCCATTATCAATAAAAACTCAACATTGAAGTGTGAAATAAAATGCAAAATAAAAAATCCATCAATACATAATTATTGCTCTATAATGATAATATATAAATTAATTCACCATAGTGCAATGCAATAAAAACCACAATATATAAAAAAATAGAAAAATATATAATAAATGTATTCAAAGTATAGATGTGACTAAAAAATACTGATATGGATTAAAACTATATATATGATTCATATATTCATGATAAGAACAATACCCAAAATGATTTACAAGTAGAAACAGATGGATAAGGGAAGAGTTATAAAAATGCCAAAATATCCAGTTCAATATTAAGACCCTTTGGTTCAAGACAATCGAATGTCTTGATCCAAAAAGTTTCTCTCTGCCTCAGCCTTAATAATCTATTAGTATCCCATTTATTAACAGCAACCCATTCCACAATAGTTATAGTTAGGTCATCAGGGTTCTGATTATGGAATAATTTAAAATGATGTGAAACACTATGGTTATCAAACCCTGCCTCTATGTTTCTAATATATTCTCTAAGCCTATATTTAATTTTACGTTTGGTACGACCAATATAGATTTTACCACATTTGCAGGATAACTGATAAACAACATGTAGTGTGGCAAGTGCATCTGCTCTTGCACTTAAATGTTTTACTGCCATCAAAGTTAGACAAACCAGTATTGTTATGTGCAATACGGGAACACATTCCTTTTGTTTACATGGGAATATTCCTGCAGATGCTCCACACCATTTGGTTAATTGGCCAAAGACAGGGAGTTGGGAGTTGGCGAAGTTTTGTAGGAGCAATAAAATTCTTAATGTCCCTATTTTTCCTAAAAATAACCTCCGGTTTACTTCCTAAAATGTTACCCAAAGCAGGATCCAATTTCAGAACCTGCCAATGTTTGGCCAATATATTTCTAATTTTGTAATGTTGGTTGCTATATTTTGTCACAAATTTAGGATGGTTGTCTATGGGACATTTATGCTGAGAATTAGATTTTATGTTTAGCCTTGATTAAATCAAGTCTATTCATACTGCAGTGTCTACTTTACTTATAGTTTCTTTTAAGAGAGTGGGGTTATACCCTTTTCCCAAAAATGATTAGTTAGAAACTCTGCTTCCCTCTTAAAATCTTCCACATTGGTGCAATTATGCTTGATTCTTTGTTACTGACCTAATGGGATGTTGTTCTTCCATTGCTTAAGATGACAGCTTTTAGCGTTAAGCAGACTATCAGTAGGTTTGCGATCATTTCTTACTGCTACCAAATTAGTGGAAACATTATGGAATAACGTCAGATCTAGAAAGGAGATTGAAATGGGTGATTTTTCATAAGTGAATGTTAAATTGTATTTATTCATATTCATGTGATCAATAAAATTATTGCTAACTTCAAGGGTGCCCTTCCATATTAATATAATGTTGTTTATAAAGCGATAATATTTGACAATATTATGTTCAAAAGGGTTATTCTTCCACACCATATTTGTCTCAAATTGGGACATAAAAAGATTTGCGTATGATGGGGTAAAAGTAGTCCCCATCGCTTTCCCCTGTATTTGTTTATAGTATACACCTTCAAACAGAAAATAATTGAGTTAAAATGAAGTGAATAGAATCCGCAATAAATTCAACTTGATCCTTCGATAATTTACTAGTACTAAGTATGTCTTTAACCACTGATATGCCCAATAGGTGCATATAAAAATATATTAAGCAGAAGCATGTTACCCATTCATACTCATCTCCCCATGGAAGACCCTCAAACTTATTAATGACATCTATTGTGTCACTGAGATAGGCTCTTGTGTCTATTACCAAAGATTGTAAATAAAAATCTATATACTTAGACAAATTGTCACAAAGAGTGCCTATCCCAGAGATAATCGTTTTACCCGGAGGATTTAATGTGCCTTTATGAACCTTGGGGAGATGGTAAAAAATTGCAATTTTAGGCGTTAATTCATAAAGAAATTTAAATTCTTCCATGTTGAGAATATTCATGAATTTTGCTTCTGTCAAAAAGATAAATAATTATTTTTTGTATTTTTCAGTGGGATTAAAGGTAAGGGGGAGGTATGTGTTCCGATCTTGTAAGAAACGGTGTGCCTCTCCTAAGTAATTTTTTCTGTTTTGAACAACAATTCCTCCCCCCTTATCGGCTGCTCTAAAGATAATATCTGTGGTGTTACTCAATGTTTTCAATGCCACCCTCTCTTCCTTGGAAAAATTGTCTTTACAATACATTGCTTGATAATTGGGTGTATTAGATAACGATTCAATATCCTGACAGACTAACCTATTAAATATTTTAATATATTCTGTTTGGCTTTGTTGAGGGTAAAAGATAGATTTCCGTTTTAGTGTACAATTCTGTTTGGCTTTGAGTGTAAAAGATTTCCGTTTTAGTGGTCTTCCCCCTCTTCATAGGTAGACAACCCTGATAGATCCAATTCATCTTATAGGTTCTCGCCCCTCTCTATTTCCTCTAAAATGTTAATAAGTTCTTCATCCTGAATATCAGAGTCAGATTCTTGACCCATATTATCATCAAGACTATTTTTATGGCAATAGCGCTTCAAGGTTAAGTTCCTAATGAACTGCTGTACGTCAATATACAGATCAAAATAATTGGGGGGACTGGTGGGTGTTTAAACCTTCTTTTTTTATTTTTATTTATGTCTAACAAAATAATCAAAATACAAGGTCCACACCGTGCAAGGCCGTATAAAGTTTGTACAAAAACATATTCAAGTTTACAAGCCAGTTAGACCTATAAACCTAATAAAATTCGACATACATGACCTTTTAGGATTATGAATTATTTACAATTCTAATTATATAGGTATAGATCCACCATTTTTGACAATTTTTGAACCTGAAAATATATCTGTTTAAGTAGGCGAGAAGGGGAAGGAGGGGGGAAAAAAAACTTTTTTAAGGGGGGGTCTGAGTTCTTAAATGGGTAAATTAAATGATCCCTTTCTGTGAGGGGGAAGGTTTTAATAAATGCTGACCATTTCAGAAAAAAATTCCTTACATCCTCCTCCTTATAAAGATTTGTATCGGTCTGTTCTAAGATACATTGTTTCTTTAGGCAAGTCTTAATCTCCGGTATGCTAGGTAATGCTTTTTCCTTCCATTTAGTAGGTATCTGGTTGCAAGTATGGACAGATTGATTAGTTTACTATTGATCTGTACTTGTTTCATGTCAGTCTGAAGAAACACTATATGTCGTAATAAGACCAGAGGAGAGATTCCCAATGTACTATTAAGCCAGTACTCTAATTTCCACCAGAGGGATCTTATCTTTGGACAATCCCAAATGATATGCGCAAGATTTGCTCAAGGAAACGAACACTTGGGACATTTATTGAAATTAGGATTTCCATACCTAGAGCCTTTGTCTGGCATATAATATGTCATGGACAGTAATTTAATATGTGATTCTCTCCATGAGGAAGATAGAGTAATTCACGTGGCTTCAGAGATGGAATATTGAATGAGGGCAGGATTGACATTACTTTGTGGAATCACAACCCATTTAGAAGATATATTTCTTCTGTTATGTGATCAGTCCACGGGTCATCATTACTTCTGGGATATTATCTGCTCCCCTACAGGAAGTGCAAGAGGATTCACCCAGCAGAGTTGCTATATAGCTCCTCCCCTCTACGTCACCTCCAGTCATTCTCTTGCACCCAAAGACTAGATAGGAGGTGTGAGAGGACTATGGTGATTATACTTAGTTTTTATAACTTCAATCAAAAGTTTGTTATTTTACAATAGCACCGGAGCGTGTTATTACTTCTCTGGCAGACTTTGAAGAAGAATCTACCAGAGTTTTTTCTTATGATTTTAACCGGAGTAGTTAAGATCATATTGCTTTTTCTCGGCCATCTGAGGGAGGTAAAAGCTTCAGATCAGGGGACAGCGGGCAGTTGAATCTGCATTGAGGTATGTAGCAGTTTTTATTTTCTGAATGGAATTGATGAGAAAATCCTGCCATACCGTTATAATGACATGTATGTATACTCTACACTTCAGTATTCTGGGGATGGTATTTCACCGGAATTACTCTGTAAAAGTACATTAAACCTTTTAATAGGTATTTAATTCATGTTAAACGTTTTTGCTGGAATGTAGAATCGTTTGCATTTCTGAGGTACTGAGTGAATAAATATTTGGGCATTATTTTTCCACTTGGCAGTTTGCTTGTTTTGATTATGACAGTTTCGTTTCTCTCTCACTGCTGTGTGTGAGGGGGAGGGGCAGTTTTTGGCGCTCTTTGCTACGCATCAAAAATTTACAGTCAGTTACTCTTGTATTTTCTGCATGATCCGGTTCATCTCTAACAGAACTCAGGGGTCTTCAAACTTCTTTGAAGGGAGGTAGATTCTCTCAGCAGAGCTGTGAGACTTATGTAGTGATGCTATAACTGTTTTTCAGTTCATTATTTCAACTGTCATTTAATCGTTTAGTGCTTCTTTGAGGCACAGTACGTTTTTTGTTAAATAAGATTGTAACCAAGTTGCATGTTTATTGCTAGTGTGTTAAACATGTCTGATTCAGAGGAAGATACCTGTGTCATTTGTTCCAATGCCAAGGTGGAGCCCAATAGAAATTTATGTACTAACTGTATTGATGCTACTTTAAATAAAAGCCAATCTGTACAAATTGAACAAATTTCACCAAACAGCGAGGGGAGAGTTATGCCGTCTAACTCGCCTCACGTGTCAGTACCTGCGTCTCCCGCCCGGGAGGTGCGTGATATTATGGCGCCTAGTACATCTGGGCAGCCATTACAGATAACATTACAAGATATGGCTACTGTTATGACTGAAGTTTTGGCTAAGTTACCAGAACTAAGAGGCAAGCGTGATCACTCTGGGGTGAGAACAGAGTGCGCTGATAATTCTAGGGCCATGTCTGATACTGCGTCACAGCTTGCAGAGCATGAGGACGGAGAGCTTCATTCTGTAGGTGACGGTTCTGATCCAAGCAGATTGGATTCAGATATTTCAAATTTTAAATTTAAATTGGAAAACCTCCGTGTATTACTAGGGGAGGTCTTAGCGGCTCTTAACGATTGTAACACTGTTGCAATACCAGAGAAAATGTGTAGGTTGGATAAATACTTTGCGGTACCGGCGAGTACTGACGTTTTTCCTATACCTAAGAGATTAACTGAAATTGTTACTAAGGAGTGGGATAGACCCGGTGTGCCGTTCTCACCCCCTCCAATATTTAGAAAGATGTTTCCAATAGACGCCACCACACGGGACTTATGGCAAACGGTCCCTAAGGTGGAGGGAGCAGTTTCTACTTTAGCTAAGCGCACCACTATCCCGGTGGAGGATAGCTGTGCTTTTTCAGATCCTATGGATAAAAAATTAGAGGGTTACCTTAAGAAAATGTTTGTTCAACAAGGTTTTATATTGCAACCCCTTGCATGCATCGCGCCGATTACGGCTGCGGCAGCATTTTGGATTGAGTCTCTGGAAGAGAACCTTAGTTCCGCTACGCTGGACGACATTACGGACAGGCTTAGAGTCCTTAAACTAGCTAATTCATTCATTTCGGAGGCCGTAGTACATTTAACGAAACTTACGGCTAAGAATTCAGGATTCGCCATTCAGGCACGGAGGGCGCTGTGGCTAAAATCCTGGTCGGCTGATGTAACTTCTAAGTCCAAATTACTTAATATACCTTTCAAGGGGCAAACTTTATTTGGGCCCGGTTTGAAAGAAATTATCGCTGACATTACAGGAGGTAAGGGCCACGCTCTACCTCAAGACAAAGCCAAAGCTAAGGCTAGACAGTCTAATTTTCGTCCCTTTCGGAATTTCAAAGCAGGTGCAGCATCAACTTCCACTGCACCAAAACAGGAAGGAGCTGTTGCTCGTTACAGACAAGGCTGGAAACCTAACCAGTCCTGGAATAAGGGCAAGCAGGCCAGAAAACCTGCTGCTGCCCCTAAGACAGCATGAACCGAGGGCCCCCGATCCGGGACCGGATCTAGTGGGGGGCAGACTCTCTCTCTTCGCCCAGGCTTGGACAAGAGATGTCCAGGATCCCTGGGCGCTAGAGATCATATCTCAGGGATACCTTCTAGACTTCAAATTATCTCCCCCAAGAGGGAGATTTCATCTGTCAAGGTTGTCAACAAACCAAATAAAGAAAGACGCGTTTCTACGCTGTGTACAAGATCTATTATTAATGGGAGTGATCCATCCGGTTCCGCGGTCGGAACAAGGACAAGGGTTTTACTCAAACCTGTTTGTGGTTCCCAAAAAAGAGGGAACTTTCAGGCCAATCTTGGATTTAAAGATCCTAAACAAATTCCTAAGAGTTCCATCGTTCAAAATGGAAACTATTCGGACAATCTTACCCATGATCCAAAAGGGTCAGTACATGACCACAGTGGATTTAAAGGATGCTTACCTTCACATACCGATTCACAAAGATCATTACCGGTATCTAAGGTTTGCCTTCTTAGACAGGCATTACCAGTTTGTAGCCCTTCCATTCGGATTGGCTACGGCTCCAAGAATCTTCACAAAGGTTCTGGGTGCCCTTCTAGCGGTTCTGAGACCGCGAGGAATTTCGGTAGCTCCGTACCTAGACGACATTCTGATACAAGCTTCAAGCTTTCAAACTGCCAAGTCTCATACAGAGTTAGTTCTGGCATTTCTAAGGTCGCATGGATGGAAAGTGAACGAAAAGAAGAGTTCTCTCTTGCCTCTCACAAGAGTTCCATTTTTGGGGACTCTTATAGATTCTGTAGAAATGAAGATTTATCTGACAGAAGACAGATTAACAAAGCTTCTAAATGCATGCAGTGTCCTTCATTCCATTCAACTCCCGTCAGTAGCTCAATGCATGGAGGTGATCGGCTTAATGGTAGCAGCAATGGACATAGTACCCTTTGCACGCCTACATCTCAGACCGCTGCAATTGTGCATGCTGAGTCAGTGGAATGGGGATTCCTCAGATTTGTCCCCTACTCTGAATCTGGATCAAGAGACCAGAAACTCTCTTCTATGGTGGCTTTCTCGGCCACATCTGTCCAGGGGGATGCCGTTCAGCAGGCCGGACTGGACAATCGTAACAACAGACGCCAGCCTTCTAGGTTGGGGCGCTGTCTGGAATTCTCTGAAAGCTCAGGGACAATGGAGTCAGGAGGAAAGTCTCCTGCCAATAAACATTCTGGAATTGAGAGCAGTTCTCAATGCCCTTCTAGCTTGGCCCCAGTTAAAGACTCGGGGGTTCATCAGGTTTCAGTCGGACAACATCACGACTGTAGCTTACATCAACCATCAGGGAGGGACAAGAAGCTCCCTAGCAATGATAGAAGTATCAAAGATAATTCGCTGGGCAGAGTCTCACTCTTGCCACCTGTCAGCAATCCACATCCCGGGAGTGGAGAACTGGGAGGCGGATTTCTTGAGTCGCCAGACTCTTCATCCGGGGGAGTGGGAACTTCATCCGGAGGTCTTTGCCCAAATACTTCGACGTTGGGGCAAACCAGAGATAGATCTCATGGCGTCTCGCCAGAACGCCAAACTTCCTCGCTACGGATCCAGATCCAGGGATCCGGGAGCGGTTCTGATAGATGCTTTGACAGCACCTTGGAACTTCAGGATGGCTTATGTGTTTCCACCCTTCCCGCTGCTTCCTCGATTGATTGCCAAAATCAAACAGGAGAGAGCATCAGTGATTCTCATAGCGCCTGCATGGCCGCGCAGGACTTGGTATGCAGATCTAGTGGACATGTCATCCTGTCCGCCTTGGTCTCTACCTCTAAGACAGGACCTTCTGATTCAGGGTCCATTCAAACATCAAAGTCTAACTTCTCTGAAGCTGACTGCTTGGAAATTGAACGCTTGATTTTATCAAAACGTGGTTTTTCTGAGTCGGTTATTGATACCCTGATACAGGCTAGGAAGCCTGTTACCAGAAAGATTTACCATAAAATATGGCGTAAATACCTATACTGGTGTGAATCCAAAGATTACTCCTGGAGTAAGGTTAGGATTCCTAGGATATTGTCTTTTCTACAAGAAGGTTTAGAAAAGGGTTTATCGGCTAGCTCATTAAAGGGACAGATCTCAGCTCTGTCCATCTTGTTACACAGGCGTCTGTCAGAAAATTCAGACATCCAGGCCTTTTGTCAGGCTTTAGTTAGGATCAAGCCTGTGTTTAAAACTGTTGCTCCGCCATGGAGTTTAAACTTAGTTCTTAACGTTTTACAGGGTGTTCCGTTTGAACCCCTTCATTCCATTGATATAAAATTGTTATCTTGGAAAGTTCTATTTTTAATGGCTATTTCCTCGGCTCGAAGAGTCTCTGAGTTATCAGCCCTACATTGTGATTCTCCTTATCTGATCTTTCACTCAGACAAGGTAGTTCTGCGTACTAAACCTGGGTTCTTACCTAAGGTTGTCTCTAACAGGAATATCAATCAAGAGATTGTTGTTCCATCCTTGTGTCCAAATCCTTCTTCAAAGAAGGAACGTCTTCTACACAATCTGGATGTAGTTCGTGCCCTCAAGTTCTACTTGCAGGCAACTAAAGATTTTCGCCAAACTTCTTCCCTGTTTGTCGTTTATTCTGGACAGAGGAGAGGTCAAAAAGCTTCTGCTACCTCTCTCTCTTTTTGGCTTCGTAGCATAATACGTTTAGCCTATGAGACTGCTGGACAGCAGCCTCCTGAAAGAATTACAGCTCATTCCACTAGAGCTGTGGCTTCCACTTGGGCCTTTAAGAATGAGGCCTCTGTTGAACAGATTTGCAAGGCTGCAACTTGGTCTTCGCTTCATATTTTTTCCAAATTTTACAAATTTGACACTTTTGCTTCTTCGGAGGCTATTTTTGGGAGAAAGGTTCTTCAGGCAGTGGTTCCTTCTGTATAATGAGCCTGCCTATCCCTCCCGTCATCCGTGTACTTTTGCTTTGGTATTGGTATCCCAGAAGTAATGATGACCCGTGGACTGATCACACATAACAGAAGAAAACATAATTTATGCTTACCTGATAAATTCCTTTCTTCTGTTGTGTGATCAGTCCACGGCCCGCCCTGTTTTTTAAGGCAGGTAAATATTTTTTAAATTATAATTCAGTCACCACTACACCCTTGGCTTCTCCTTTCTCGTTGGTCTTTGGTCGAATGACTGGAGGTGACGTAGAGGGGAGGAGCTATATAGCAACTCTGCTGGGTGAATCCTCTTGCACTTCCTGTAGGGGAGCAGATAATATCCCAGAAGTAATGATGACCCGTGGACTGATCACACAACAGAAGAAAGGAATTTATCAGGTAAGCATAAATTATGTTTTTCCAGGTTAAGAGGGCTGTTGAGGGAGCTAAGACTTTGGTATACTGTAGAAACCGATATGCAACCATTCTTTACTAATAGCAGCCAATTTTCTAAGTTCCCAAGGGACCAATTCCAGTCAAAGTCGCTCGTTAATTTAAATGCAAAATGTCTCACTTGTAAATAAGCGAAGAAGTCTTTTTGATGGAGATTAAATTCTCTTCTAAGAGATCCAAACGTTTTAACGCACTTCCTCTCCTTGTTTAAAAGAAGGGAGATATTATCTAGGCCCAAATTGTGCCACCTCAGGAAGAGTGCCGACCATAACCCTGCTGAGAATTAGGGATTTCCCATTAATGGCATATAATTAGAAACCCTACCTTCCTCCGCCAAGAGTTTACATACTCGCCACCAGGCCTGCATCAGGTTAGCAATGGACCTACATTTTTTCACCTCCCGAGGTAAAGAACTAAATTAATGCTGTGGGAAGAAATGGGTAAATTAGATCTAAGTCATTATTTGTAAAATAATCTCTAGAATATATCCAGTCAGTTACTATGCGTGCAAGAAAAACATAATTATAGATTCGAAGGTCTGGTAAAGCCATGTCCCCGTAATTCCTAGGAAGTGAAAGTTTAGCTAATGAAATTCTAGGTTTTTTTATGCTGTCAAATGAAACCTCTTAATACAGTATTGAATAACCTAATATCTTTTCCCTTCAACATCAGTGGAATATTTTGGAGGACATAAAGTATATTGGGGAGAAGAATCATCCTAGAGGGCAATGCGACCAGAGATAGATAAAGGACGATTTTTCCAATTTGCCAGATTATCTCTGACTTTATTTAATACTGAAAGGATTTTCAGACTGTGTGCCATGTGTCAGGGTTGGGAGATATTGACATACCTAAGTATTTAAATGAATGAGATACTTCCCTGAAGGGTAAATTCTTAAGTGAGTCTTTAGTTTGCTTAATCCACATAAGCTCGGACTTTGAGGTATTTACCTTATACCACGAGAGCGATCCAAATTGTTCAATAATTTAGAGAAGCTTAGGTACATTTTTTCTAGTATTCGTAATATAAATCAGAATATCGTCAGCGTGAAGAGCTATTTAAAAATCTTTTTTACCAATCTTAATACCTTCCAGCTGCTGTCTTATTAGAATGGCCAAGGGGGCAATGGCTACGTCAAACAAGAGGGGAGAAAGAGGGCACTCCTGTCTTGTTCCCCTCTTTAGCCCAATATCTGCAGAGGTCATACCATTTACTATTAACTTCGTAAAAGCCCTGCTGCATAGATTATCAATAAATTTAGGGAACTTATCTCTGAAGCCAAAGCGAAAGAGAGAAAATAACAAATGATCAAAATGAACTGAATCGAATGCCTTTTCTGAGTCTATCACAATAATTGCTAAGTCAGGGGTGCCCTCCTCTCCCCCGCAACCCAGTTTCTCTAATGTTTTGAAATAATCTATAGTGACAAAGACTTCTCTTATTTTTGCTGAAGAATTCCTCTTAGACAAAAATACTGCTTGGTCCTTATGAATAATACTAGGAAGAAGCAATTGTAATCTTTGCGCTAAAATAGAGGTAAGTATTTTGTAGTCTGTATTCAATAAGGCTATCGGTCTATAAGACTCTTTTCGTTCAGGATCCTTCCCCTGCTTTAATATAAGGGAGGTATAAGAGGCTGCGAAATTGGGAGAAATCCTATTGCCCTGAATGTACATGTCATTGAAAAGCCTAGTTAAGTGTGGGACAAGCCGTGAGGACAAAATCTTATAAAATTCATTAGGAAAGGCATCGGGGTCCAGGACTTCACGAGCATTTGAGTTCTTAAAGGAGTATAGTTGATACTATTCTGTACTTCTCTATACTTGATAGTATTCTGTAAAGACTTAAGACATCTTCCGCTGTTGAGACCAATTTTTCTCCACTTTGAATCGTGTCAATCAGGGATGAACCTTTGCCCCTTTTGACAAGGTTTGCAAGAAGATTTCCCTTTTTTGTTGCCGTATCTGTATAGCTTGGCCTGAAATTTTAATTCTTTCTGTGTGGTTCTATGGATAAGGAAGGTATCCCTTTCCTTCTTAGCTTGTGTGTATCGTGCCCAGTTTTCTGGTGTTCTATGTAATAGATAACAATTATATGAGTTAGATACTGACTTCAACACTTCATTTTCTCTCTTTTTATATTTCTTAGTTCTGTAAATACTATAGGCTAGGATTTCCCCCCCTAAGAACCACTTTGGCGGCTTCCCAGAAAACCGCCGGTTGATTTAAATGTTCCCGGTTAAGGTGAGCATAGTCCTCTTATTTAAGATTAAGCCAATTTTTAAATTTATAGTCTGATTTTAAGTATATAGGAAAATAAAATCGCTGAGTATTGAAAGATAAGTCCCCAAGCTGAAAATCAAGAAATATAGAGGCGTGATCAGAGATCCACATAGGCATAATTCCTGATAATACTCTTTGTTTAGCGAGTCTTTCATCTAAGAGAAATAGGTCAATCCTAGAAAGAGTCTTATGTGCCATGGAGAGACAAGTAAATTCACTATCAGGATTTTGAGCTCTCCATATATCCCTAACCCTGAGATTCCAATAAATCCTGTTGAACATTTTAAATTCTAAATTATTTCTTTTGGTCTTAGGAGAGGAAGAATTCTGTCTATGTCTATCTAATGGGTATTGCGGAGCCATATTAAAGTCCCCCCTAGTATTAAATAGCCCTCAGCATATGAAATTATTTTAGCTTGTAGCGTTTCCCAGAACACAGAGTTGAATCTATTTGGCGCATAAACATTGCAGAGAGTGTAAAGAGTTTTGGCCAGTTTAATTTTAATCATTAGGAATCTCCCCTCTGTGTCCGCATTAATGTGTAAAACTTCATAGTTTATCTTTTTCCCTAGCAATATTGCAACTCTTCCTTTCCTTTCTACACTAGGAGAGGCAACCACTTCCTTAACCCATGCGCACTTAGGTTTTAGCACTTCCTCTGTTTTTAAGTGTGTTTCTTGTAGGAAAGCAATGCTTGTATTTAGTTTCCTCAGATGAGATATTAACTTTCGCTTAATAGGAGATGTAATGCCTCCAATATTCCATAAAACCAACTTAAATCTACCTACCATATTCGTCATTTATATATAAAAAATAAAAAGAGAAAAAAGAGGGGGAGAAGAAAAAAAAAAAGAGGGGCTGCCCCCACAACCGGCCAACCCCCCCTTCCCCTCTCGCCCAAATTATAACCCTTCCCAAAGGTTCACCCACTTGGCCCCAGGGCCCTTAAACCCAGTCTTTGAAGGACTATCTTAATTACATTAGCATTTAAGGAAAAAAAATAAGAAAAATAATACATAAAAATAAATAAATATATAATATAAAGAGAGGAGAGAAAACAAACAATTCTTATTTGCCAAGCTATCTCCTCTAAAAAGCTAGAGAGCCTGTCTCAGCCAAAACGTTTTCTGCTTCTGCCGAAGAGTCAAAAAAATGTATCTTGTTATCAACCCAGATCTTCAGCCTGGCAGGATAGATAAGGGTGGCACGGAGGTGCATAGTGGGGCTAACCTCCTCCTCTTTGCAGCTGTCTCAACCAAAAAATCTTGAAACAATATAATTTTTGTACTTCCTAGATAAATGGGTTGTTTTTTTTCGGAAAAATTGTAATAGCATAACTTTGTCTTGGAAGATTAATTTTTTGGTGATGATTGGCCTAGGTCTAGTCAGTGGAGGCTCTTCCATATGAGCACTCCCGCACGTGAGCCCCCAAGGGGAAAAGGAAGGAAAGGAAAGAAAATACATTTTTTGGCTGAATAAATATAATTTCTCCAATAGCCTCCCTATTGGAAAAATTATATTTATTCAGCCAAAAAATGTTCCAGTCTAGACTGTCCTGTTTCATAAAAAAAAAAATCCCTTTTAAACACCTCTATATCTCCTCTACCGCACGTGCGGTAGAGGAGGTATAGGCTGCTATATCCCTCTGCACAGTTTTACTATGTGCCTGCTGCTCCGCCCATAACAGAGCCTATACCTTGCTTAATCGCACAATTTTCAGTGTGCGGTTGGGCCATTGCTTTGGGCGGGCAGCAGGGGGAGCACTGTTTTAAAAGATTACTTTTTGCTGGCTGCGATGCACAAGCCAGGAACAGGAAACAAGTTACAGGAGTGCTGCTCAGTGCACATCCAGTAGCCAGTGGGTGATCTGGGGATAATAAGCACAAGCTGCATGAGTATCTAGTGTCCCCCCATTGTGAGTCATCATGTATGAGGCGCAGAGCGGGTCGGCAACACACAGAGATGGAGCAGTGACAAGGTAAGTAACCAGGCTGCACTTAGAGTCTGAGAGCTGTGTTAGTGTAATAAAATTCTCCCGCCTTGCCTATAGTGAAGACTTACCTCACAATTTACTGCTGAAGCACTTGAGCAGTAAATTGTGAGTTAAGTCTTTGTGCTGTTGAAGACAGAGTTATCCAGAGTCCGGGGAGGGTTATTCAGATAATGAGATGCCATTCATTGAAGTACTTAACTACGGCTTCTTTCAAACTGCGGACTGCCTAAAAAACTGGAGCAAAGTTTATCAGATGATCTGCAAATAAATCAATACTTGTCTTGGATGATCGTGGCATCTTTGTTCACTATAAGTGCAGCAGATGCTGAATTCAGTTCAGTGCTGTGTGAGTCTTATGTTTATTAAAGATGATGGGCTCCTGATGCTTCCCCTCTTTTGTTTATTTTATTTCATATGCTTGCCTTGTAGAATCTAAACCCTTAGTAATTAGGCAGTCCGGTGTCTTCAGTCCCTTCAAGCTTCCCCTGCTATAGAATGTGATGCTGTGAGATCAAAGGTCAGATAAGTGTGCTGCCTAATAACTGTAGTAAATCATTGACTGAACTGCCCTTTTTAGGAAATGTTAACTTTTTTTTTTTGCATCATGGTTTAATTCCTTCTTAACCCCTGCAAGTGGGGAATTTTTACTTAAAGATAGGTTAGGTATTTAAAAACAAACAAAAAAAAAACATTTTGGATCCAGATTAAAAAAAAAAATACAGTTGCATTAACTGTGAATACAATTGCTGGTCAAATCTATCAAACAAAAAAAATCTGTCCAGAATGTGTGTATTTTTATTATTATTTTTAAAACTGTTTAAAACTTTTTATTAAAAAATGTATTATTATTCTGGCATAAAATAAAATATGAGGAAACAAAAAAAAATATGGCTCCTTTTTATTAAAAAACCATATGCCCAGGTTAAATTTCAGATCATTCTATAGTTTTTCAGTCCACCTAATATCACCTATAACCACATATGACTATCATTTTAGCCCAGCTATATGTCAACATGTGTGTGTGTAATGTATATGTATATGTATATATATTATGTATATATATTATGTGTGTGTGAATTGTGAAAAAAACTAGGCAGATATTTTACCACATAGGTATTTAATACATTTTTGGTGTGATACATTTTGTGATATATATATATATATAATATACAGTGTGTATGTATGTGTATATATATATATATATATATATATATATATATATATATATATATATTGAATATACAGTGTGTATGTATGTGTATATATATATATATATATATATATATATATATATATATATATATATATATATACTTTTTTATATATATATATATATATATATATATATATATATATATATATATATATATATATATATATATATATATATATATATATATATATATATACTATTTTACATAATTCGTCCGTGAACCCCCATTTGAATATCCCCCGAGCCGCCACTGGGTCTAGTGGTTTCTTTACCAGTTGAGGGCCACCCTAACCTATGTTTCCTCTCCAGCATAATTTGTGGCTGAGACTGCGGGATTTGTAAAAGCTGTGGTAAAGTGATGGTTAAAAATGTATTAAGGTCCTCAAACTGCTTCTCCTCTGGTACCACGATTACTCTAATATTATTCCTCCTGGACCGGTTTTCTAGGTCTTCTAATTTATCTTGAATTTTTGAAAGATAAGAAAGGGAGGCTTCCAACTTAATATTTTGACCTACAGTAAGGTCCTCAAGATCCGATATCCTTTGCTCTGCTCTGAATTTGTTCCTTTGAAGTGATATATCTTGATTAATTTCATTCATAAGGGTGTCAAATTTAGGAGACAGGGCTTCAGAAATGCTTGATACTAGTGATTGATTATCAAGCGGCTTACTTAAGGGCACATAATTAGTAGCAACTGAATGAGCCTCTGCAGAGGTCTCCAAGGTAGTCTTATTTTTTCTATCTCTTGGACCGCCATAACGGAAGGTGAGGTTTTAGATTGGCTGTTAAAAAATTTATCCATGTGCAAGTGAAAAAAAAAAGGATTCAAAATCTTGTGCGCTAAGTGAAAATGAACCAAGAAGGTGATGCCAATAAGGAAGACCCCGTTGGGGGGAAAAAAAAAAAAAAAACCCTTAAGAAGAAGGTTAACCACCAGCGTGTAAAATCATGAGGGATTGTGCCTATAGAAAAGGTTAGTGAAGAAGAGAAAGGGAAAAAAAAAGGGGGGAAAGGAGGGGTGGGGTGGAGGTGAAGTGCGTGTCAAGTTATTAAGTCAGTTATGGAGACCTGACAAAAGGATAATATCAGTTTACCCAGAATGTTGGATACCGAAGGATGACCCCACTGAGTGGGTACAAAATCCACCACGAAGCAAGAGGCAGAGCCAGGCTTACCACTTCCCATGATGACCCTACCCACATTTAATCCCTATATTCTGAAGTCAAGAGCAGAGGAGTTCAGTGCTCGCTGTAACACAACCTTGCAAAAGGTAATCCTTATAGGCCACTCAGCCGAATCCCTTTCCATTTATATGGATATAGGGAACAGCCAATTGATTAGGGGATCAAGAGTTAGATCCTTGCCGAGATGCCTCTCTCCCTGGAAGGACCTTAGGGGAGCTAATGTAAAGACCACTTTTAGGTCCACTGCTGAGGGGCAGTTCTCCTTTATTAATTCTATAGATTTACTAGGGAACTAACTTGATTCACAAGGTTAGGAGTCTATGACTTCAAAAAAAGAAAAAAAAGAAAGAGGGGTCCCCCCGTGTAAAAGGCAGAAGACAGGCCTCAGATCTCCCACATATAAAAAAATACAAATGATTCAGTTTAACACCTAGCACATATAGGTTTTGTTTCTTCAGAATAAAATGTAAAGTTAAATATACATTCTTTGGAAGGCATAGCAGTTAGTACATTTAGCTGGAGAAAACATTATACAACAGGCAATAACAAAAAGAGAGGGAGAGCAAAAGGAAAAAAAAAAAGTCAATGTTCCTGCTACTTTACTTGCTTGCTACCTGCAGGTAGATCTTCCAGACCTACTTCCCTGCTACCAAATTATAGCAGCTGCTATACCAGGATGACGCTGAGTTCCAGGAATCGATATGACAAAAAAAGTGGCCTGATGTACAAGAAACTCTAGAGCTAGACCAGGTATATCAGCGCCAGCTTCCTTTACTAATTTTAGGTATGAAGCACAGCTCGAGCTCACAGGGCACAACACATGTCAGAGGGTCCAATCTCAGCCAAGCCACACCTGAACCTTGACCAAAGCAGCCTCTCCTGAGCCTTCAGCTGAGGAAAGCAAACCCCCCCCATGCAACACCGGTGGGAGGAGGGAAACTTGAAGAGAGTGGGCAAGACCTGCACCCCGATGGTACTTCTACTGCCGTTCAATTATTCAGCTGATCGGAGATCGTTGAAGATGCAGGGAGTCAGTGCAGTCCTCCCCACACGCAGCACCCATGGGAGGGGAGGAGCAACAGACTGCCTTAGCCGCAAAGGGCCGCTGGATTCCAAAGTGCAGGCAGTAGCGTTCCCAATAGACAGAGGTAGGTGTAAGGATGTAGATAATAATTCCTGTGCCTTTTCTTGAGTGTAGGGCAGGCTCCCAATCTGGTGGGCAAATGATTTACCCCTCTCACGCAGTACCCATGGGAGGAGGAAGAAGAATGTCTAGGGATGTTGTTAAGAACCCTTTTGCCGGACTAGGATGCACGTAGGGCAGAGTAAGAGAATAAAGCCATGACAGTCCTTCAAGGTTGCTGCAGCATGGAGCTCAGTGCGATGTAATAGCACTGATGGAGCACCGGTAGCAGTATGTTGAATGCTCAGCTAGTCACCCAAGGTCTAGGGTTCTAGGCACGAGAATTCTCTGCCAACGGCTCATGCTGGAAGTCAGAGAGAAAGCGTTCACGTGACCTTGCTCTTTTGCTTCTCCCCCGGAACCCCTAGAACATACAATTTTTCAAGTTTAAATCTTTTATGAGCAAAGTCAATTTATCTTTTGAAAAAGATCTATCTGATAAATTGAATATCATTTTCATCCCTTGTTCTAATTCCACCTCTCATGATTCATCGCTGGGGGCTGCTGATCAAAGGTACACCAGGGAAGCCTGGGGGAGTAGGGGTTGTAGGGGTCAGAAACCCCAAGTTCCAAAGGGAGCTCTCTTCCGGCAATCACCCCACCTCTTGCCCCCACTAGGGCAGAGCTCTTGGATAAAGGGCCGCTGGAGCAACCTGGGGGAAAGGTCAGTGGGCGTCCGGGGTAGCCTGGCCGGCCAGTAGTTCTAGTAGCCTGGCCAACTGGAAATAGGTCCGATATAATAAGCAGTGAGCCAGGTAGTAGGGGGGGTGGGGGTATCCTTGGCAGCCTGGTATCAGTGACAGTGCACCCCCCTGAAAAGTCAGGCAGACCCAGCTAGATCCACACATGGGTCAGCCTGAGGCTGTCCGGTGAGTTACTCCAATTCAGTTTGCCGGTAGAGTCCATCAGTATTTCCATTGCTCCTTCCCAGCTGGTACTGAATGGTGAAGTTGAAGGGCTGCAAGGCTAGGCTCCACTGCAACAGTCGTCCATTGTCCCCAGAAACTCTGTTGAGCCAGAAAACACTTGGATGGGTTAGGAGCGGCCAGGTTAGGGGCAGAAGTTAGAGCTGTCTTAAGGCTTTGGAAGGCGGCCTCACACTCGGGGGAACCACAGGACTTGTCGTTGTAACTGTTTTCTGGTAAGGTCAGTCAAAGGTTTGGCCAGGGCACTATAGTTGGAGACAAATTTGCAGTAGTACCCTGCGGTCCCTAGGAAAGCCAAAACTTGGGTCTTGGTTTTGGGGGTTGGCCAGTCCGCGACTGCCTCAATTTTGGCCGGCTCCAGAAGCTGCTTCCTGCAGCCTATTCGGTGCCCAAGGTACTGGACCTCCGAGCGCCCTACCATACATTTGTCTGGCTTAAGTGTCAGACTTGCAGCCTTGATGCGGTCTGAATCGGTACCCAGATGGACCAGGTGGTTCTCCCAGGTATCGCTGTAAACCGCAATGTTGTCCAGGTATCAGTACATCACTCTGCAGAATGATACTCACAAAAGCGGCGCACTATGTGGCAGTGCAAGGCAGGCTGGATAGATCAGAGCCCACCAGGACATGAAAGGTCCGGCAGACCCGTTTATCTGAACATTTGGCTACCAGGTAGGTTGTGTCACAGTGTTGCTCTACCACTCTATAGGGTCCCATGCCAGGAAGCCTGTAGCTTGTTTGTCTTGAAAGGCTTCAGGGCCAGGACCTTTTGCCCTACGTCTAAAGTGTGGTTCTGAGCATTCCTGCCTACCTTGGGTGATCTGAAGGTTCTCTAGTGGCGAGGTCCTTCAGTCAGTCTCTGAACTCCAGGATATACTCCACGATAAAGTGTCCTTCCTCCTCAACTGATCCTTCCCAGTGGGCTCTAAGTAAATCTAGGGGCCCCTCACCCTCCGGCCATACACTAACTCAAAGGGGGAGAATCCAGTGGATTCCTGGGGCACCTCTCTGTAAACAGGAGGTGCAGCAGGTATCTTTTCCAGGTTTTGTGAGAGGACGAGACTGTCCTAAGCAACTGCTTCAGGGTACCGTTAAACCTTTCGCACAGTCCGTTAGTCTGGGGGTGGTATGGAGAGCTTGGCAGGGGTCTAATCCCGCAAAGCCTCCATAGCTGCTGTGTGAGCTCAGCAGTAAACTAGGGTTAACCCTGGCAAATATCCAGAGCAGCACGTCGGCTACTGTATCGGCTTGATATTGGCAAGGGGGATTGCCTCCATGTATCGGGTGGCATAGTCTACCCCATATACTTTTTTCCTGAGGGACTGGGATGGGGCAAGTGTCCAGCAATATCAACATCTACTCTGCTGAAGGGTTTGTCAATGATAGGAAGGGGGTGCAGGGAGGCTTTGGAGTGGTCTCCTGTCTTGCCTACTCTCTGGCAAACCACAGGTCCTACAGTACTGCTTATCTTCCCCTGTAATCCCTGGCCAGAAAATGGTCTGAGTCAGTCGGTGAGGGGTTTTAGTGATGCCTAGGTATCCTGCCAGGGGAATGTCGTGCCCTAGGCGCAACAGGTCATACCGATACTTTTGTGGTACCACCAGCTGTCGCTTTAGCATCTGCCTGCCTCCCACATCTGGTAACCCTGTATAGGAGCTCTCGGTCCCACTGAAAATGGTCCCCTCCTAACCCCCCCGGGTCCGTCTTTCCCCAGGCACGGTAGGGAGCCAATGTCGAGTCACTCAATGTCTACTGGGCGAAGTCGGTGGGGGAAGCCCAGAGGACAGGGTCGAGTGTTGTGGCCTGAAGTATGGCTTGCTGGCGGGTGGTGACCGGGTAAGCCAGGGGGAGTAGGTGTTTTAGGGGGGTCCAAAACCCCAAGTTCCAAAGGGAGCTCCCTTCCAGCAATCGCTGCACCTCTTTCCCTTCCTAGGGGGTACTAATCCCCAATAGAGCAGAGTTCTTGGACCAAGAGCCGCTGGAGTGACCTGGGGTAAAGATCAGCGGGCTTCAGGGGTAGCCTGGCCAGCCAGTAGTTCCAGGAGCCCGGCCAGCTGGAAAGGGGTCAGGCGTAAGCTATCTGCTCTTCCATGAGCCAGGTAGTAGGGGGTTGGGGGTAGCCTTGTCAGCTTGATATCTACTATTTATCCATCAACAGGTATTTTACTTCAATTAAATGACTCAATCAAGATCAATTCAGCAGAACATGATATAATAACCTGATAGTTTGATAATAAAATGTCCAACAAAATCAGATTCACAGTTCATGGCAGTGAAGTCTATATACACACTCCAATTGAAAAATGCTGTTTCCAATCTTATTCCACACTTTGTTTCAATGTATCATTTCAAAACTGGCAACATATGTGTTTTATGATTGTAAGCCTGAATAGGTGTATCATCCAGAGAGATTCAATCAATCCCTTATTGTGCAAAAGGTAAGATTATATTGCCATCAACAATTGTAATCCAAATTCCCATAAACAAATATCCCAATAGTTAGGCTTGAGTGCATACTTTTGTGAGTCACATGGTGCTGTAATTGTTCCAGCTTGTAGTCCATACTCACATGACCGTCAGGGTGGTATCCAAAGCCAACCCGTTTTAGGGTATTGTGGGAGTTGATAGGACTTGAAGGAATGCTGATCACGTTCCGGTAGTTTTTCAGGTAAGTATAGCATTTTATGGAAGGCACTTAGTGTATATAACATGCCTTCGGTGTAGATGATCAGCCACTGCAACATTGAGGTGTGAAGTACCATCAGCGGTGAACAGCTGATATCACCGCAGATAAACAGCTACGCGCGTTTCACCTTTGTGTAACAAGGCTTCATCCGGCTTGAATCTGATGGGGCACTTAGCCCTTTACCTTTTTAAAGACATGAGACTCTGCCTATTCCTATCGCCATTGGTGAAATATCAGTTGTGAATAAAGTAAATAATGTATATAAAGCAACAATTTAACATACAAATTACACTACATCATTATACAAACTAAAATAAATCTGCATACATTATAATTTGACAAGCCTGCAAGAATCAAATTGAAAGTAAATGAACAATATCATTCTTTTAGCATCAGCATTTTGAGCATATTTACGTTGGAAAAATAGATATTGGGGGGTAAATGGGAGGTACAAACATCTAGCACATAAAGAAAGGACTATGTTGTCTAATTTATAAGGCAGAAGAAGCAGATATATTTTATTGTTATAAATAAAAAGAGAGAAGTGCGTAACCTGGGAACAAACAATAGAATAATAGCTTGTTCTATGGCTAGTTAACACCCTAGAAGTAGCCTCTTTTTGCTCAACATGTGCCTTTCACAGAGCTTTCCTGTTGCATATCAGTCTGATCCTGACTTCACAGTACAGTCCAGCACCGAAATACCAGGCAATCCCTCTCTGAACGAGAGAAACGGCAAAACAACAGACGTACGTTTCGGCCTAGTGTGGGCCTCGTCAGTGAGGTGCAGCCATATCCCTCTAGGCACACTGAGCAACGTGTCCACGTCTGGATTCCGGCATCACACTTAGGGAGACTTTCCTAAGAGTCATAATTTGCATAAATAAAAAGAGAGAAGCGCTCAACCTGGGAACGAACAATAGCATAATAGCTTGTTCTATGGCTAGTTTCCACCCTAGAAGCAGCCTCTTTTTACTCAATATGTGCCTTTCACAGAGAAGAACTTTACTGTAGCATATCAGTCTGATCCTGACTTGACAGTACAGTCCAGCACCGAAATACCAGGCAATCCCTCTCTGAACGAGAGAAATGGCAAAACCCCCTTATGTAAGTTTCGGCCTATAGCTCCCAGAACTCAAATCTGCCTATGTCAATAATTTCATAACTCCCTAACTGCTTATCCATCTCTCAATCCTCTACAGTCCTAACAAATTACTTTTTTTTATTCTAGAACACAGTGGAGGAGGAGGTTATAGGAAATCAGAAGCTACTGCTTGTTGTAATGTAAGGAGAGCAGGGTAGGCTCACACATTCCTGCTTACTCTATCAGCCCATCTAGGGTTTGTAAAAGAGGCTTGTACCAGTTTTTGCTGAAACATCAGTACAAGCCTCACAGCATAAGATGAAATATGGGTGTGCGCTTTGCTAATATGCTTTACAGTGGGTGTTATGGCTTCTGATTTCCTGTACCACCTGTTGTGAGGACAACAAAGTATTTGGTAGATGATGAAGAGAGACAGTTACGTTGTTAGGAGGTTATGAAATGATCTATATAGGCAAATTTGAGTTCTGGACCTGGGACAGATTGTTAGTTTATAGGAGTATATTTAAGTTATTCTAAATTAATTAAAATAAAGTTAGTGACCCATTAAAAAGATGGATATGTTTTTCCAAACCTTGAAATTAAACTTAACTAATTAGACTATTTTCCAGATACCTTTCTGCAGGTATATCCATACTAGTCTATATAAGTGCCTTCTAGGTGATATAGAATGAGTTGCTGAAAATAAATATAGGCTGTAGTAGATAAGATGCAATATACGCATTCTGGTGTTCACAATTACCATGACCCTCATGTACAAGTAGGCTTTTTTATTGGAGGATTATATTGAGGAACAGTGGTTCACATAAATTTACTTCTGGCTCTAAGCTATTTACAAAAGACCAATGACTGACTTCTAAAGGGCATGTGGCTGGTTCCATAATATTTTTCCCAGCTCCAACATGTAAAATAAATTTGGCAGCTATTGCTTTAGAGCACTTGCCATTTTACTATGGTTGTCTTTTATAGAAATCGTGAAATATCTAGGACATACAATTTCGCCTGTAAAATATTTAGCCATATTTTTATTTTAAAAACAGTGACAACCAGGATATGTGTGAATAAACTCAAATGAGTATGTGGTGCAATTTGTGAGTGAGGTGATAGATAGTTATGGTAAACACAAGAGTTGTTTCATGAATCTAACAAATCCAAAGCTAGCATTACATTTTTACTCATTATTATATATAGTTTGTTTTTATAACTGATAATTGCAGAAGCTTTTATTTTTCTCAACTGAATCTCAGCGTATGCAACTGATTCTTTCTCTCTCCTTAAGAGCATATATACTGAGCAGCAGTTGGAAAAAGTCCATTCAAGTGCATTCTGTAATTGCATATTCAGGAGCTTGGTATGTTTTCATGTATATTTACAACTACTTATGCTGTTTACATAGCTTGTATAATAGAACATTACAAAGAGCTGTCTATACTCATTATAAGAGATAATTGGCCACTTGAGGTGGTATCAAGGGGTTAGCCTTGAGAGTTTTACATTGCATGAAAATGACATATATACAGTATATATATATATATATATATATATATTATTTTATTTTTAAATTAAGCTCTCTGTTTTCCCCATTTTTATTGCTTATGAGTTCTAGTTGAACTATTAATAAAGTTAATTTGATAAAGATGAAATGGGCTTAGATGCCATTTAAGAAGTAGAGGATTGTAAAGTATTGTAATGGGGCATGTCCCTTTTCACATGATGTCATTTTTCTGAGCTTTCCTCACACCCTGTAACCAAGTCAACCAAACTGGAAGCATCAAAAGATATGTCTCTGCTGTAGGTCTTCTCTGCTCCAGGGGTTGTATTTATACAGGGAAATCCTTCTGTTGTTTTTGGCAGGAGTTCTGTGGAGAAGGGAAGCCTCTCCTCAGCTTTAGGTTTAAGGTTATCCTCCCCCTGTGCTGTGGTTTGCAGGTCAGTGTGGAATATACAGTAACCTCTTCCCTGCCATGCAGGTTAGACCTGTGTATTGTTATTATGTGATCCAAGAACAAAGGGAGCGATGACAGATACAAAAGCAATGCACCCATATTATCCTCTTATTTCCTACTTGCTATTGCATGTACATATTGGCACCAGGATCACTTTACATCATAATAGTTCTGAATTTGTAGGAAACTGTTCTTCCAACAGAGCTGAGTGTGTGAGTGTGATATCTTATTCCCTGTTGGATTCTATTGTCCTCACACCAAATATTATTTTTTTAAGACACAAGGGTTACATTGCATACAATACTGATACCTAGTTGAGTACTAATGTAGTATCTACAGACAAATTATTCCAAAGTAAAATCATTACATTATTCATATTGGATATTATATTTACATTTATCTCCTGATTTCATGCTTTTTATTTTCCATGTTTGTCTTTTTACAAATAGTAAATTATTAAAAAAAATTTTTTTTGATATTCTGAAGGGATTGAAGGCATTTGTCTTTTTTTTTAATGCATTTTATAACTTTGTTTCTTTTATATGCATGTTCCTGTCCTGAATAAACCATCGTTCTCTAGCGAGGTTTGCAGAGGTGTGTCCTTTTTCACCAATACAGCGGTGGAATTCTCTAATTCAGCCAATGAGTATTAAGAGAAAGTATCTACCATCCAATGAGCTTTAGGAGAAAGTATGTAAACGATATTGTTACTTTAGTTCCAGTATAAAGTGAAACAGCTGTTTTTTGCAGTTTTTTGATATGGGTGATTTATTTTTTTGTACCTTTTTTTAATTATATGCTTTTCCCCCCCCCTTTTTATCCACGAAAAAATGCACAACTGAGCCTTGATTCCTCAAAAGAAGTAACTTGATGAACAAAGTCTGTATTTGTGTTTCTGTATTAAAATGAGCATTGCAATGTTGAGTACTGTTAATTTTAAAGAGACATGAAACCCAGAATTGTTCTTTCATGGTTTAGACAGAACATACAATTTTATTCCACTTTCCAAATTACTTCTATTATTTAATTTGCTTCTATCTATTGTTATCCTTTGCTGAAAGGTTTATCTAGGAAACCTCCGGAGCAGCAAACAACCTAGGTTCTAGCTGCTTATTGGTGGCTGCATATATATACCGATTGTCATTGGCTCACCCAATTTGTTCAGTTAGAAACCAGTTGTGCATTGCTGCTCCTTCAAATAAGCATATCAAGAGACTGAAGCAAATTTAATAATAGAAGTAAACTGGAAAGTTGTTTAAAATTGTATGTTCTACCTAAATCATGAAAGAAAAATTTTGGGTTTCATGTCCCTTTAAGTAAAAGGACACAAAAGACTAGACTAGAGAGCAGAACCTTCTATAACAAACATTTGTTTATAACTCCTTATTATATATATATATATATATGGTGTAAGTTCAGTGTATGCCCCACTTGTATCTCCTGTTTAGACCGGATACATTCAGATAGGGGACGAACAACTGATGATCCAGCCAGCCAACATCACAACCGACTCCCAGGAGCCCATATCTGGAAGGAAACATATCATCAGGCAGAAGCGTTCAGCGACACCTGCCAAGCCTGACACTCTGCACAGCAGCTGCCATGTTGTAACAAGTAAGTTGTAGCTGGATGGGGCTGGTGGAAGGGATTAGTACTCTCACTTAGATGTGAAGGAATGAACCTTTTTAAGTAGAGCTAATAATTACATTTTTGAGCTTGAATTTTGACATATCCTTAAAGGGACACTGAACCCAAAATTTTTATTTCATGATTCAGATAGAGCATGACATTTTAAGCAACCTTCTAATTTATTCCTATTATCAAATGTTCTTTATTCTCTTGGTATCATTATTTGAAATGCAAGAATGAAAGTTTAGATGCCGGCCCATTTTTGGTGAACAACCTAGGTTGTCCTTGCTGATTGGTGGATAAATTCATCCACCAATAAAAAAAAGTGCTGTCCAGAGTCCTAAACCAAGAAAAAAGCTTAGATGCCTTCTTTTTCATATAAAGATAGCAAGAGAACAAAGAAAAATTGATAATAGGAGTAAATTAGAAAGTTGCTTAAAATCGCATGCTCTATCTGAATCATGAAATGAAAATTTTGGGTTCAGTGTCCCTTTAACCCTTTAATGATTAATACCAGTTCCATATTTTTCATCAGATAATGCATGTTCAAAAAATACATCTAGCTTTAGTGTGTGTGTGTATGTGGTAAAAGAGTGGTATTTTAATATAATTTTATATAGTGTATATGTAAGAAACAGTGTGTAATTATTTTTTAAATTCTGCAATGAAACACTTTATTATACATTTAAAATCAGTTCACCTTCTAAAAACACTAAAGTCTATGCTTCTATACTTGTTTTTTAATTAAGATTAGCACATAAAAAAAGGACTAGGAATTAAATACTCACAAAATTCTGATTTAAAAGAGGTGACAAATAAATCTGACAATGTTATAGATTGGCCATAGAATTTCACTTATTTTTACACTCATCCAAAAATGTATTGGTATGGTAGGATTGGCCTACCAGGATACCAGAAGATCTCCCGGTGGGTCGCAGCAGCTGAGGATGACCACCTACAATTTAATGGGGTGGTGCTGATGATGAGGCAATGCAGGTGTAACACTCTTTTCTCTGAGCTATTAGTATTAAGATCACAAAGAATTTCCTTGTAAGTTTTATCTTCTAACCATTTTATCTTCTAGTGGCCCTCCTTTGAATGGTTTCTAGTTAAGTACACTGTGAGACAGAGCAATTGATAATCATTTTCATGCTGTGAAAGGGAGTCATGGATGAAATCGTTGTAGGGTGCCTGTATAATTTAACAAATTTAACATAGCCTCCTTTTAAATAATCTTACACACCTCTGTGTACTTTGAGGTGAGGGCATGGTGTAAATACCACGCATGATTTGTTTTATTTGCTTATAAACCTCTGATGTGATGTCTTATATCCCGCCATGTTCAAGCAGCACTCATTGGATTCCACTCTTTCCGAACTGGGGCTCATGTTATATGTGTGTGTATATATGTGTACATATGTATTTTTATGTGTATATATGTATTTACAGACATATATATACATAAATGCCTATGTATACATATACAGAACTATATTTTTAAAGTTCTATGCAGTCAAGTAAATTAAAACATGTTAAAGCATATTCTTGCAATATTCATATTTAAAGGGACAGTCTAGTCAAAATTAAATTATTATGATTTAAATAGGGCATGCAATTTTAAAGAACTTTTATCATCACATTTGCTTTCTTCTCTTGGTGGTAATTCTTAGTTGAAAGCTAAACCTAGGTAGGCTTATATGCTAATTTCTAAACCCTTGAAGGCCGCCTCTTATCTCAAAGCATTTCATCATTTTTTCAGCTAGAGGGCATTAGTTCATGTGTGCCATATAGATAACATTGTGCTCACTCCCGTGGAGTTACATATGTATACTGTGTATTTACTGTAAATATTTCATATTCCAATTTTCTGCAAATAGCGGAAAATGTTCTATGTTTTTTAAATATATATATCTTGGTAACTAATTTATTACTAAGCCCCCTAACCTAACACCCCCTAAATTAACCCCAATTACTACTAAATTACAATTAAAATTAAAAAAAATAACAACATTAAATTACAGAAAATAGTCTATTACAGAAAAAAATAAACAAAATAATCAAAAATATTTTTTTATACATAATCCCTATGAAAATAAAAAAGCCCCCCCCCCCAAAAAAAAAATTAAAACACCCCCTAATTTAAAGTACCAATAGCCCTTAAAAGGGCCTTTTGTAGGGCATTGTCCTTAGTTAAACAGCTCCTTTACCTCTAAAAAAAAATACTAAGTCCACCCCAACAGTAAAAAACATCCACCCACCAAACCCCCCAAAATAAAAACAAAAAAACTAACACTAAAAAAACTAAACTACCCATTGCCCCTAAAGGGGCATTTGTATGGGTATTGCCCTTAAAAGGGCTTTCAGCTCTTTTACTGCCCTTAAAATGGCAATCTGCTCTTTTTCAATCCCTAAAAAACCCTAATCTTAAAAATAAAAACTTCCCAAAATTTAAAATAAAAAAGCCTATATCTAAGCCACAAATAGGTACTCACTGTTCCTGAAGTCCAGCGGAGAAGGTCTTCTTCCAGGCGGCTCCATCATCTTCTATCTTCATCCGTAGTGAAGGCAGCGCGGTGCGGAGCTGTGTTCCCGATGCCTGGATCCTCAACGGCGGTGGTCCTCAGCGGCGGCGCCGAAGCTCCTCTTCATGCGATCGTCCGTCGCACACTGAAGATTGAATGCTATGTACCCCATATTTATTGGGGTACCTTGCATTCCTATTGGCTGAATTTTTTAAATTGGCCAATAGGATGAAAGCTACCGAAATCTTATTGGCTGATTTGAACAGCCAGTAGGATTTAAGTAGCTCTAATCCTATTGGCTGATTTAAAAATTTCAGCCAATAGGAATGCAAGGTACCCCAAATTGATTGTGGTACATTGCATTCAATCGTCAGTCTACGACGGACATCGGATGAAGTGGAGCCTCCATGCCGCCGAGGAACACCTCCGCCACTGAGGACCTTCACTTTGGATGAAGATAGAAGATGATAGATCAGTCTGGAAGAAGACCTTCTCCGCCGGACTTCAGGAACAGTGAGTACCTATTTGGGTGCTTAGGCTTTTTTATTTTAATATTTTTTTTATTTTTTTTTAAATTAGGGTTTTTTTGGACTTGAAAATGAGCTGATTGCCCTTTTAAGGGCAGTAAGAGCTGAATGCCCTTTTAAGGACAATGCCCATACAAATGCCCCTTTAGGGGCAATGGGTAGTTTAGTTTTTTTAGTGTTAGTTTTTTTATTGTGGGGGGTTTTAGTATTTTTTAGAGGTAAAAGAGCTGTTTAACTTAGGGCAATGCCCTACAAAAGACCCTTTTAAGGGCTGTTGGTAGTTTAGTATTAAATTAGGGGGTGTTTATATTTTGGGGGGATTTTTTATTTTTAGATGGGTGTTAGTTTAGGTTTAAAATTTTTATTTTCGATACCTTTTTTATTTTGTTCTGTAATTTTACTTTTTTTTATTTTTTTGTAACTTTAGCTTGGGGGGTTGTAGTTTTTAAACATAGACTGCCCTCTGTGCAGGCTTTTCGCTTAGTGTGTGTGTATATATGTGTGTGTGTATATATATTTATTTTCTGCCAAGTTTTGTTAAAAGTCCAGTGAGTGCAAGTTTTCTTTGTTGCTGTACACCTAATTCCACTAGCACCCTGGCAGTTGTGATTAAGTGAGAGTGCACATCTTTGCTAACGTATATTTCTAAATAAATAGAACATGTTCTGCTATGTGCAGAACATTGGAATATTCATATTTTCATGTCGGGTTAGTGCACTTGAGAAAATGCAATCAGGTTTGCGCACGAGTATGGTGTTTATTTTTCTACTTTTCGCGCTCCATTAAAGTCTATGGGGAAATACGTTAACGCGGTCATTATATTGTAACTTCAGCGTTTTGTGTGCAAGCAAAAACATTTTACGATCAATTTGTAATATGCGGGATACCCGAAGAGCGTAAAAAGCTTACTTGTAGCAAAGTTAAAACACAAGCAGGAGTTATAAATATGATTCGGGTGAAATACTGATGTCTGTGGAGGTGGTAATTTTCACCTCTACATATTCCCCTCCCCTTCCTGCTTGTGTCAGTTCATACATAGACAAGCATGATTCTATTTGAATAAAGGGCACAAAGAGTTATGACCTAAAAATCACTCTGAGGCATAAGCTTAAGAACGTGCTTTCGTATGACTTTACATTGAGCACTAAGAAATTAGTAAGTACAAATCTGTTTTTTCTGTCTATCTTATGCAACCACATCAATACAAAAGGCTCAGTACCAAAGCTCATCCAAGGACAGATAGAAAACCTCTGCCAAGGTTTTGGAAGTATGGAGTGAAAGACGTTTCTACCAAGCTGCTTGTGCTGATGAAAACATTTTTAGTCAGTAGAACTTAGTATGTATTCAAGAAAGATCACATTGCTACCTTTCATACCACAAAGGTTGCATGTCGATGGCAGATGCTAAAGCATCTAGATTAAAGGTTAAAATTGAACATGAAATTTCAGTGAACTAATGGTAAAACCTGCAACCATGCCATTTCGGCTAATATTCAAAATCTGCCAACTGAATGCATAATTCCAATGGATTTTTCTGATTTTATACTACTTGCCCAAGGTGACCCAAACCTTGTAATGTGCCTAACCTTTACAGGTTTATGTGCCTTCAAAAACGTAGAGAATTCTATATCTAGAATATTTTGAGAATTAAGGATTCAGTAGTCAAACAGTGCAAGTCCTTTTAAATCTTGGTAAAAGAATGGATCCTGAGACAGAAAACTTGGAGTGTTTTCTGTAGGGTTGATTCGAGAATAGAATTAACCTTTATTTTCTCAAGGGATATCCCTACAGTAATTGAGCTATTATGGGCAATTAATATAAAGATAATCCTCAGCACCTTCTAAAAGGTGTGCTTTAGGAACAAACTGCCGCAGTTTAAAACCTCTTTAATCTATATTAAATATAGCCATTTCAATCTGCACAACATCTCATTCCTTTACAGAAACAACAAACCAAATGGCAAATATAAAAGTCACATGATGTTGGGAAACACAAAAAAATGGGTTCAAAATATAATTACAGAAATGATTCTACAACCCCAGACACTGGACTTCCTCCTTGCAGGTCTTGGAAGCCATATTAAAATCAAATCATTCCTAAGAGAAACACAACAGGAACATTGATGTGCTGTTTAAAAACAGCATCTAAATTACATAAACCAATAATAAAAGGGGACATCAATATCAATATATGGGGGGGGGGGCAGACAGACCCTTGCAATGACAAGTGTGTAAAAAAAAAGTTTCTAGTGTAGCAGAGCCCCAGTTTATATTACTTTGTTCTAAATAGGAACTGACTCAAGCTAGAAGTGTTTTCCATCTTAATATGAGGAGAGTCCACGGCTTCATTCCTTACTCGTGGGAATACAGAACCTGGCCACCAGGAGGAGGGAAAGACACCCCAGCCAAAGGCTTAAATACCTTCCCCACTCCCCTCATCCCCCAGGCATTCTTTGCCTTTTGTCACAGGAGGATGGCAGAGAAGTGTCGGATGTTAGGGTCTGGAGATGCAGGGAGAGTCTTTCTGCGAAACCATCCAGACTTGTATTAACAGCTCCTTAAGCAATCAGTGTTGACAAGTTTTACTACCTGCTTACATCACTCAAGTCCATGTCAAGTGCGATGCTACAAGACTGTCAAACTTGAGAGGCTGTGTGTCTGTTCCACGCCGATGTTTCAGGTAAGATCGTTTCATTTTACATCATATGATAACGTCAGAAGACAGGGTCACAGTGTGACTCCTTTATCTGTATGGAATCAAGGGTTAAGATCTCCAGAAGGGGATTATTGAACAGGGGGGGATTTATACATGATTTACTTTATTATGTTTTATGCTGCAACATGTGTGTGATTAAGCTCTGGCAGATGTGGGAACATTCAGGGTTTTTTTAACTTTCGTTTTGGATAACTGCGCAGCCTGTCAGTTTGGCACACTTTTCTTCCTGCAGCAGGGGAGGTCCTTAATGGCACTCCATGTGACCGGGTGTGGCCTCATTAACTTCCTCTTTCCTGACCGTGCGTTTTACAGGAGAAGAAGTGGTTTCTTTGTGGGGCCTTGGTCATAGGAGGTGGTGAGTGCCCCTGCCATTGGGGGTATAAAGGTCTCATTTACTTTTTCTATAGTCCATTGTAAAAGCACAAGCTATGATGCGTTAGAGGGTACTACCTCTTTACCAAGAGCTAATACCTGTTTTTATTGTGAGGAGGCTACGGTATACCCCCCTGCTTAACTATGTTCCACATGCCTTGACAAAGTTATTATATCTAAAAAGACTAAGATGTTTAGTACAACTGAGCCATCCACCTCTGAGGGGTCTCCGTCCCATGAGGTGCGTTCCCTGCAGTCATCTCCGATTACACATGCAGCTCCCCATTGCACGACTAATCCTCCTTTGGGAGGGGCCCTCTTACCGCCAGACTTTTCTTAACAGTTGCAAATGGCAGTGTCTGCGGCCTTTAGTGCTTTACCTCGCCCTGCTAAGTGCAAGCGAAAGGTTAAATACTGCTTTCCTTCCCAGGGGTCATTTACCAACTTGCTGGATTTATCTGTCACTAGATTATCCGCTGATGAAGACGCCTCTGATACTTCAGAGGAGGATCTTTCTGAGTCTGAATCGGCTGCCTCTAAGCCTCCGGCAGCGGATGAACCTGACTTTAGATTTAGGATAGAGCACTTGCGCTTTCTGTTAAAAGAAGTATTGGCTATGTTAGAGGTTCCGGAGGAACCTTCTATTCCTAAGCTTGATAAGGTTTATGAGGACAGGGTTGTGCCACAAACTTTCCCGGTTCCCGTTAAGATGGCAAATATTATTAAGAATGAATGGGAAAGACTCAGATTTTTCTTTTTTTTTTTTTCCCCCTTGTTCCCAGTTCCTGACTCCCAATTAGAGTTGTGGGGATCTATCCCTAAGGTGGATGGAGCTATCTCCACACTTGCTAAGCGCATCACTATCTCGCTTGAGGATAGTTAATCGTTTAAGGAGCCCATGGATAAGAAGTTAGAAACTCTGTTGAGTAAGATGTTTCAGCACACAGGGTTTTTATTTCAACCCGCAGCGGCGGTTGCTGAAGTGGCTGGAGCCGCTACCTATTGGTGTGACTTTATCGGAGATGATTGAGGTGGAAACTCCCCTCGATGAGATCCAGGAAAGAATTAAGGCCTTAAGGGTAGCTAATTTGTTTATTTGCAATGCTAACATGCAGATTATTCGCTTGAATGCCAAGACATCAGACCTTTCTGTTTTGTCCCGTAGCACTCTGTGGCTGAATTCTTGGTCCGCGGAAAGGAAAGGTTCTTTTTGGTCCAGGACTCGACTCTATCAAATCCACTGCCACTGGGGGCAAGGGTGCCTTCTTACCGCAGGATAAGAAGAACAAACCTAAAGGACAGGGTCCCAATTTACGTCCCTTTCGTTCGGATAAATCCCAATATCAGCAGCCCTCCACGAAGCAGGATCAGTCCAAGGGAACTTGGAAACCATCTCAAGCTTGGAATTAGTCAGTCCAAGCAGAACAAGAAGCCCACCGAGACTAAATCGGCATGAAGGGATGGCCCCCGATCCATCGTTGGATTGTGTTGGGGCAGACTATCTCACTTTGTTGAGGCTTGGCTGGGAGATGTGATTGTGGGACGTGGGAGGAGTGATTGTGCCAGTTCCTCTAGCAGAAAGGGGTCTGGGTTACTACTCAAACCTTTTTTTGGTCCCAAAGAAGGAGGGTACTTTTCGCCCGATTCTGGACCTAAAGTGCTTAAACAAGTTTCTGTCGGTGCCATCGTTCAAGATGGAGACAATAAGGTCAATTCTGCCCTTAGTCCAAGAGGGACAGTTCATGACTACGATAAACTTGAAGGAAGCTTACTTTCATGTGCCAATACACAAGGATCAATTCAAGTTCTTAATATTCGCCTTTCTGGACCAACACTTCCAGTTTGTGGCTCTTCCATTTGGTCTGGCTACTGCCCCAAGAGTCTTTACAAAGGTTTTAGGGGCTCTGCTCTGCTCGAAGTGGCAAGATTCAGGGGTATTGCAGTAGCTCCGTACTTGGATGACATCCTGGTCCAAGCTCCGTCCTGCTGGCGGGCAGAAGACCATTCAAGAGCTCTGCTACTTCTTCTTCAATCTCATGGATGGAAGATAAACTTAGGAAAGAGTTCTCTGGTTCCCATTACCAGAGTGGAATTCCTGGACACGATAGTAGATTCCATATCCGTGAAGATATTCCTTACAGACCAAAGACGTTGCAAAATTACTTCCAATTGTCTTGCTCTCTAGACCTCCTTAAGGCCATCTGTGGCCCAGTGTATGGAGATGATTGGGCTCATGGTGTCCAGCATAGATATCATTCCATTTGCCAGGTTCCACCTCAGACCTCTTCAGCTGTGCATGCTGAGGCAATGGAACTGCGATCACTTGGATCTATCACAACAGATTTCTCTGGACATTAGTAGTGTTAGTTAGTAGTAATAGTGTTATAAAATAAAGTTAAGTTTTATAAGACGTTGGATCCACGAACTTTATTTTACTAAATTTTAGCAGTTGGCTTTATATATTTTGGAGTGTGCTGTTCACGGTGCTATATGGTTTTCATTGTGCATAGGAGCCTACCGGGTTAGGCTACCTCCAGAAAAAGATTTAAGCTTGCTAAAGCAGAGACCAAACCGGGAGAGCAAGTTATCCGGCATTCATCTGAATACCCCAAAGAACGGGTCAATACGGACGAGAGTGGGAGTTAGCTGGACGACTCATAAAGTTCCAGAAGACGTTTGTGACACTTCTCAAGTGCAGGGAGCTTGTAAGTACCAGTTTTTCATGCGCATCTGAAGCTTGTCTGTATCCATTGATCATACACTATGGTGGTGCCTTCTTTTTTTATTCTATATTTCTACAGATTCTGTTCTTTTGGGACACCAGCAAAAGTATTGAAGAAACTGCGAGCCATCATTTGACTGAGCCTGAGAGAGTAATCTCACATATGTGAACCCCCTTAGGTTTCACCAAGCAATATTGACGTAGCAATATCAGCTAAGTCATTTGAACATTCACATTTTTGGTTTATCACTAATCAATACAAATTGACATTCATTGTGACAATTTTTTTTTAATTTAATTGTGTCATATTTACATATATATTTTTTATGGTATAGTACCACTTTAGCACTGTATCTGTTGGCGCACTGTTCATTTATAATATTTACTGTGGAAAACAAATTATGCTTACCTGATAATTTAATTTCCATCTGCATAAGGAGAGTCCACGGCCCCCGCCCGTTTTCTTCGATTGGCGGACCAAGCCAGTTCCTTGTTCCCTCGGCAGAATGACTGGGGGATGAGGGGAGTGGGGGAGGTATTTAAGCCTTTGGCTGGGGTGTGTTTGCCTCCTCCAGGTTATGTATTCCCACAAGTAAGGAATGAAGCCGTGCACCCTCCTCATACAGATGGAAATGAAATTATCAGGTAAGCATAATTTATGTTTTTTTGTAGAGCTGGCTGGGGGTTTCTACCCCCTTAGACTACTGTAAAGCATTTAAATTTATTCCATTGGTCAGAAGGACATATACCCATCATTTCTAATATGGCTGTGCTACAATGTGAGAGAAAACATCAGGAAGCAGCTGTTGACATTTTTGTTTTTAAATTCAGAAGCGATCAAGAATATTGAGTAGTCAGACACACACTTTTTTTTTTAGCCAGTCTATAGTTTTTGTCTGTTTGTATGTTCATGTATGTAGAATAATCATGAAAGTTAGGATTCCAAATTAAAATGATATGGGTCTTATCAAGCCCTGATTTAATGCCTCTTTCCTTCAATAAGGCAGGGAAAGTCCACAACTTCATTCTTTACTGTTGGGAAATACAACACCTGGCCAGCAGGAGGAGGCAAAGACACCCCAGCCAAAGGCTTAAATATCCCTCCTACTTCCCATATCCCCCAGTTATTCTTTGCCTTTTGTCACTACAGGAGGTGACAGAGAAGTGGCAGAAGATTTGGATAGTCCTGTAATGGGTATGTTCCCTTCATGAAAGGAGTGGAGTTTTAAGTAGTCATGTCAACCTCTTAGTGAGAGTATTGATGAAAGTTAGAGTCTGGAGATGCAGGGAATTTTTTTCTGCGAACCCATTTAGACTGCTGTTACACACTCAAGTCCATGTCAGAGGCGTCGCTGCAAGACTGTCACACTTGAGAGTCTGTGCCTGTTCCACAGCATAAGTCCTGGAGGCAAGATCGTTTTATATATACTCTTTTGCTATACAGCTATTTAGAACTGCTTTTAGGGCTCATAGACTGTGTGCTTTTGGCTTGGAACAAACAGGTTTCAGTTTCATGTTTGTGTGTTGCGCAGCTCATAATAGCTTGGCGCCTTTTTCATAGTAGGGGAAGTCTTGCCCTACGCACTATGTGACCGGGTGCAGTCTTTTCGTTTTCCCTACGATCTTGCTGCGACCATCGCTCCTAAGCAGGCAATCCTTTCACCCAGGGGAATGGTCTCTCCACCCCAAGGTGTTTGCAGAGATATTGTCATGGTGCCAGGAATCAGACTGAGATGAGAAGTTAAAAAATAATCACACCTTTTATTAATAACAAAAAATAATAAAAAGTCCACAAGTCAAACAACAAGCCAGGAGTCAAAGCGAGAGCTGGTAGTCAGACGAGCCGAGTCAGGAGCCAAAGCTAGTAGTCAGATGAGCCGGAATCAGGAACAAGGAGAACAGCAGAGTCAGGAACAAGCCAGGGATCAGGAACCAGGAGGGACGTCAGCCAGCCAGGTAATACACAGGAACTGGAACTCACAAACAGGTCTGAGACAACACAAGGGCAAAGCATACTGAACAGAGGCCTTTTAAAAATAAGTGATAACATCACAATTCTGAGACTGCATCCTGTCTCACACGGATGATGTATACGAGTCTGGCCAAAAGAGGGTGTGCAGGAAATGAGCAGCATCACACACTCTGCACCAGACTCAGCAAGAGAGATGAGTAAACTGGCTGCCAGCAGCACATGGCAAACAAAGAAGGAAAAAACCATGACAGATATGCAGCGAGTGGGGGACACCGGCGATAGATCTCATGGCATCCCTCCTCAATACCAAGCTGCCCAGGTACGGGTTGAGGTTGAGGGATCATCAGGCGGAATTAATAGATGCCCTATCAGTACCATGGAGGTTCAGACTCATATATATTTTTCCTCCATTACCGCTTCTCCCTTGTGTGGTGGCTCGCATCAAGCAGGAGTGAGCATCAGTGATTCTGATTGCCCCATCGTGGCCACGAAGGACGTGGTTTGCAGATCTGGTGGTGATGTCCTCATCTCCTCAGTGGAGGTTACCTTGTCACAGAGATCTGCTGATACAGGGTCCTTTTGTTCATCAAAATCTAGATTCTCTCAGGCTGACTGTGTGGAGATTGGACTCTTAGGGGCATATGTATCAAGGTCTGTCGGACCTGATCCGACAGTGTGGATCAGGTCCGACAGACCTCGCTGAATACAACGAGCAATACGCTTGCTGTATTCAACATTGCACCAGCAGCTTACAAGAACTGCTGGTGCAACGCCGCCCCCTGCAGACTCGCGGCCAATAGGCCGCCAGCAGGGGGGTGTCAATCAACCCGATGGTACTCTATCGGATTGATTTCCGGTGATGTCTGTCCACCTGCTCAGAGCAGGCGGACAGGTTATGGAGCAGCGGTCTTTGTGACCGCTGCTTCATAACTGCTGTTTCTGGCAAGTCTGAAGACTCGCCAGAAACACGGGGCATCAAGCTCCATTCGGAGCTTGATACATATGCCCCTTAGTCTTAGCCAAGAGAGGTTTTTCTGAGAGTGTTATCGACATTCTGGTTCAAGCTCGTAAGCCAGCTATTCATCATATCTACTATAAAGTGTTGAGGACTTATTTGTACTGGTGTGAAGAGCGTGGGTTTTCCTGGCATACGGTTAAGGTTGCCAGAATTTTATCTTTTCTCCAGGGTGGACTGGAGAAGGGTCTATCTGCTAGTTCCCTGAAGGGACAGATATCGGCCCTATCTGTGTTACTGCACAAAAGATTGTCTGAGCTTCCGGATGTGCAGTCCTTTGTTAAAGGGACAGTCAACCATAGAATTGTTATTGTTTTAAAAGATAGATAATCCCTTTATTACTCATTTCCCAGTTTTGCATAACCAACACAGTTATATTAATGTACTTTTTACCTCTGTGATTACCTTGTATCTAGGAACCTTCTTCCAGCCCCCTGATCACATGACTGTGACTGTTTATTATCTATTGTCTTAAATTTAGCATTGTATTGTGCTAGATCTTAAATAACTTTCTGTGCCTGAACACAGTGTTATCTATATGGCCCACGTGTACTTTCTGTCTCTTTGTGTTGAAAAGAGATTTAAAAAGCCTGTGATAAGAGGCAGCCCTCAAAGGCTTAGAAATTAGCATATGAGCCTACCTATGTTTAGTTTAAACTAAGAACACCAAGAGAAAAAAGCAAATTTGATGATAAAAGTAAATTGGAAAGTCAATTAAAATTAAAAGTCCTATCTGAATAATGAAAGTTTAATTTATACTTGACTGTCCCTTTAAGGCACTGACTAGGATCAGACCTATGTTTAGATCTGGGACTCCGCCTTGGAGCCTAAATCTTGTTCTTAGTGTTTTGCAGCAGGCTCTGTTTGAGCCTATGTATACTGTTGACATTAAATTGCTATCTTGGAAGGTTCTTTTTTTGCTGGCTATTGCCTCTGCGCACAGAGTTTCTGAGATTTCTGCTTTATAATGTGACTCCCCTTATCTTATTTTCCTTGCTGATAAGGCGTGGTGTCGGACCGTAACATTAATCAAGAAATTGTTGTTCCTTCCTTGTGTCCTAACCCTTCTTCAGTGAAGGAACTCTTGCTTCACAATCTGGATGTGGTTTGTGGCTTGAAGTTCTATCTTCAGGCTACTAAGTAATTCAGACAATCTTCCTCTTTGTTTGTCATCTATACGGGGAAGCTTAAGAGGCAGAAGACTACTATGACTTCCCTATCTTCCTAGTTAAAGAGTGTCATCCGCTTAACTTATGAGATAGCGGGACGACAGCCTCCAGAGAGTTTAACAGCTCATTCAACTAGAGCAGTGGCTTCCTCCTGGGCTTTTAAGAACGAAGCCTCAATGGATCAGATTTGTAAGGCGGCTACCTGGTCCTCCTTACACACTTTTTCTAAAATTTACAAGTTTGATTCGGCTGAAGCAGCTTTTGTGAGAAAAGTTTTGCAGGCTGTGGTGCCCTCAGAATAGGGTCCACCTCTTTTTTTGTTCCCTCTCGTTATTCATTCAGTGTCCTTTGGAGCTTGGGTATAGTTTTCCCAACAGTAAGGAATGAAGTTGTGGACTCTCCCTGCCTTATGGAAGGAAAACATAATTTATGCTTACCAAATAAATTCCTTTCCTTCCTGGCAGGGAGAGTCCACGACCCCGCCTGTAATTTATGTTTTGATGGGCGGATCCTTTTTTATATTTTCTTCTGGTACCTTTTATACCCTGATGTTTCTCCTACTTTTCCTTGTTCCCTCTGCAGAATGACTGGGGGATAGGGGAAGTGGGAGGGATATTTAAGCCTTTGTCTTTGAGACAGGAAGCCCCCCTGGATGCTCTACTAAATAAGTCTTTTTTCCTCCAAGGCTTAGAGATTGTGTTTTTTCTTATCATTGTATCAGTTTAGACTCCTTTTATGTTCCCTTCAGTCATAATCTGGTTTTCATGGGTAAATTATCAGCTTCATTGCAATTCACTTTCTGTAGCTCTCAATTACCTGTATTATTTTGAGTAGGATGACACAGACAGAAGATTTCTCTGAAATTAATTTCCTTCCCAGAGTAGAGATACAAAGGCACTTGTTAATAGGCTTAGAACACAATCTGTTTAATTGACGTTTCACTGGTTTAGATTAATTGGCACATGCAAAGATTGGAACATTAATCTTTTGTTATACACAACTGGTAGGTTGCTGCTAAAGTTTCTGAACCGTTTTATAAATGTTCCCATGGGATTAAATCTCTTGATTTCATTGACCATTGTAAAAGACTGTGTTATATTATCGGCCATGGGAAAAAGATGACTCAATTGCATGGTAACATCAGAAAGATAGAGTATCTTTATTATAGCTAACATCTATTAATTAGACACCTTTAATAGACCACCTTGCCAGGGTCACGCATATGCCATACGGGTTTGTGAAATGCAAGTGCATTTATAGTATTTTGCAGTAATATGGCACATTGCCTTCCTCTAAAAGTTTATGGTGAATTATAGTGAGCTGCAAAAGAAAAACAGAAAAATGGGCGACTTGTGTGTCATAGAGATAGCTATCCGGCATCTAATATTTAAAATAATAAATAAAAAAGAACTAAAATATTTAAATTACATTTTTTATGACTTACCTAATGTTTTTGTTAGTTACATGGTAGTTACACTTTATGCTTAATTAAATACTTCAGGTGTATTCTCATTTTGATTTCATAAGTAGTTAATATTGGAATCTGCTTTCACTATGGCTTCCAGGACAAGCAGAGAGAAGGTTGTTAGCAGGGCTTGTGTATGGTGACAATATAAACCTCTTGTCACAATGTCACTTTGTCTCCTTTTTCAAAGTTTTCCAATGCCTTTTCTCTTTGGGCCTGATGTTCAAAACCTCTCCGTTGAGGTGAAATAATCTAAAATGATCCTCCAGCACTGCAAGACCCTTTGTGAAATTTTCATAAGGCAGATTTTGCTATTCTTCTCCAAGGGGCATTCCCTACATTTCTGTATGTGAAGGAGAGACAAGTCCAGTGCAATATAATACTGCATGGCATCAGAGTTCTGCTGTATTTACACACTGTGCTTTGTATTTTATATCACTTTACACTTCAGATGAACTTCTATTACATTTACTCTTACTATCTTGTATTTTAGCTTGTATATAAAAGTGTATTTAGAATTATGATTTTACGAATTAACAAATTAAGCTCATATTTCTATATTTATGTATATATTTTACAAATTACATTGCACTTTTCATTTCTTCTATTTAAATTAAAACTGGATAACTGTCAGCTTCAGTTTCCCTGAGAGCTTCATTTTCCCCCCTATTTTTTATGGGCCAGATAATCAAACATTCTCTAGTTTTGGAAAGAAATTATAGCGCAGACTTCTCAGGGCTAAAATTCCCTGAATTTTCTAACAAAGAGGGAAGAACCTGGAAGTCTCAGAGAGATGAGAAATGCCTTTCATAGGAAATAATGAAGCTCTCAAACACCAGGTGCCGAAAACAGCAGCTCAGAGAATATTTAGAAATTCTATACATATGGCACTGATTGACTTAAAGAGATAGGAAAGTCAAAATTAAACTTGCATGATTCACATAAAGCATGTCATTTTAAGACACTTTTAAATTCACTTCTATTTTCAAATGTGCTTCGTTCTCTTAGTATCCCTTGTTAAAAAATGAATACGCACATATCATACACTAGTGGGAGATGCTGTGATTGGATAACTAGATGTGTTCAGCTAGCTGCCAGTAGTGCACTGCTGTCCCTTCAGCAATGGATGACAAGAGAATGAAGCAAATTTGATAATAAAAGTAAATTGCAAATTTGTTTAAAATTGTATGTTCTATCTGAATCATAAAAGAAAATGTTGTGGTTTACTATAGCTTTAAAGGGATACTTAACCCACATTTTTTTTATATCATGATTCAGATAGAGTGTGCAATTTTAAGTAACTTTCTAGTTTACTCCTATTATAAATTTTTCTTCATTCTCTTGCTATTTTTATTTGAAAAGCAGGAATGTAAAGCTTAGAAGCATCTGGATAGCGCTTGCTTATTGGTGGCAACATTTAGCCACCAATCAGGAAACGATACCCAGGTGATGAACCAAAAATGGGCAGGGTCCTAAGCGGTGAATGCCCTTAAGAAAATATGGTAAAATGTGCCTCTTTTTTTTTTGTTAGGAATCTCACAATGCTGGAGGATCATTTTAGATCATCTCATCTGAACGAAGATCTTTAGGTTATCGAGTCCTGTGTATGAATAACTGCATCTGGTGTGATCAGCAGGATAGAGAAAACATTGTTTAATAAAATAGGTGACAGGGTTGTTGTACCAAAACCACCTCCTACAACCACCTAGGCTGCTACATAATCTTCTGTCACAGTAGTGAAAATTCCAGATGCAATAAAAAAGGGGTGGTCATATCCTACAGACCGCCCATGTAGTGATGTGAGTGGCAGTGATAGCTCCACACTCCCCTTCTACAGTGTGCAACGAGTAAGCAGGCTGGGAGAAGGGGTAAAAGGGAAGACTTGACCTCTGCCCTGCTCTTATGCACATCATATGTAGTAGCAGGGAAGAGGAAAGACTGCAGGTAGTAAAAGAAAAGAAGGGAGAGCAGATGAAAGCGCAGGTTCAAGCAGGCTGTGCATGTCTGCCTGTCTGCTGTACTTAGAGAATACACAAAGGCAGAGCAGCAGACATAGTTGAACTGACCCTGGAACCTGTATACACAGAAAGTGTTCCTACGTGGCAGAAATTGGTAAAAGGGGCAGTAAAGTCAAAATTATACTTTCATGATCCAGATATGTTGATCCAGATATGTGCCTGCTTTGGGGTTCCTGATACGCATTTGCGGTGCATGGGATTCTTGGGACTATATATATATATATATATATATATATATATATATATATATATATATATATATATATATATATATATATTTATATATTGACAGTAGTAGTCAGGATGAATCCGGTGTAGATCCAGTTTACCCACCACACAAGGCCAGCACACAAGATGTAGCAAAAACACCACTTTAATGAATAAGCAACATTATGTTGCTTATTCATTAAAGTGGTGTTTTTTGCTACATCTTGTGTGCTGGCTTTGTGTGGTGGGTAAACTGGATCTACACCGGATTCATCCTGACTTCTACTGTCATTCTATGGAAGTTTATCCGTGCACCAAGTGGCTGATATGGTTGGTGAGTGCTGATTTACTACTGTATGCTATATACAGTAGTACGGCTGACTTAAAGCATAGCTGAGATATCCGTTTAAACATTCACAGATGGAGTGTATAGCTATAGACAGTAAACCATACTAATACGACCTGTCCGTAGATGCAACTGAGAGCAAGAAGTCACAGAAACTTCTTGTTTATGTGGAGATCCGATGGAGCTGAGTATGAGCTGCGGTAGAGATGAATGCTACGGGCCATAGCTGATGACGTCACGTGGAGACTGCAGAGGAGAGGAACAGCGTTCAGCAATGAGTCCTGGTCAGATCCGGAGATCCTAGGTTTGGCTGCAAAATCACGAAATAGTATCTTAACCTCCAGAGAGGTACAAAGGCTGAAAAAAAGGGCTAGTGTATAGGAACAACTAGAAAATGCAATAATCCAGCATAGTGTGCTGGGAGGAGGAGCCTTAAATATCAGAGTATAAGTGGATCTTAAAGGAATATGCAGGCAGGTAATATGCAGACCTGACATACATTTATATAAAGATCTATACGTATAGGGTTTTCATTTATTTTGACAATCAGTTGTATAAATGTAATACCTTTCTTTAGCCTTTTTGAGGCAATTCGGAAGTGAGCCTCTCATCCCATTTAGACCACTGTTTGGCAGAAGAGGTTTGTGGGAGTGGTATTCTCAGATATTTGTCGCAATGGTGTTGTAGGGAGGAATTGCCTGCAGAGGTATCCTGTAGCATGTATATTTAATGGAAGTCTACGCAAATACATGACCCACATAACACACTTACCATATGCATATTCGCTATTGATGAGCATGTGCACGCACACACACACACTACATAAACACCATAAATGCTGACTATACACATCAGTGTCACACATGTCCACATGTTTTACAATAAAATCCTAGGGAATTTAATGGCAAAAAAATATGTTAAAGGGACACTGTACCCAAAAAATTTCTTTCGTGATTCAGATTGAGCATCAAATTTTCTTCATTCTCTTGGTATCTTTATTTGAAATGCAAGAATGTAAGTTTAGATGCCGGCCCATTTTTGTGAACAACCTGGGTTGTCCTTGCTGATTGGTGGATAAATTCATCCACCAATAAAAAAGTGCTGTCCAGAGTACTGAAACCAAAACAAAGCGTAGATGCCTTCATTTTCAAATAATGATAGCAAGAGAATGAAGAAAAATTGATAATAGGAGTAAATGAGAAAGTTGCTTAAAATTGCATGCTCTTTCTGAATTACAAAAGAAAAAAATTGGGTTCAGTGTCCCTTTAATGTAAAAGTTTAGATCTCGGTAATAGTAATAAATAAAATATACCAAAAACCAGTTGCTCTCAACCAAGAATTTGTAATAATACAATTATTTTATTAGATGGGAGGTTCATTTTGCACTTACACATGCACTGGTCATATGCGATCATGGATGTGTTTATATGATAAATACCTTGATACAGGTTTGTTGTGTAAATAAGACATATGGATATTTTTCTGAAAAAAATGTCTGTGTAAAGAAAATTTTATCCAGCAGGTCCTAAATATGTTTGTGTGGAAAAGACTTGGGTGTGTTTATCTAAATTAGATAAGGAAACAGTAGAATTCAAGTGTTCTTTAATGCATAAGGATTAGTAGGGTAATTTAAGCAATAAATAAATAAAGATATACACATGTATGTATACAAAACACAGAAGGGGACTGCAAACTGGGTACACATCCCATCACCCTTCAACATGCGCAGCCCTGGGTGCACAATAGCACTCTCAAGAAGCTGCACTGTCCCCAGAGTCACAGGCAGTTAACCCCAGACAGGTCTGGGTGCAAGGCCCATAGGGAAAATTACAAAACAAATTAATACAGCAGAGAAAGTCCAGCACTCACAAGCTCTCAGTTAAGATTAAAAGCAAAAATGGAAGAGTTAGTTACTGCATCTGGCCAAATGGGATAAGCCCAGGTACCACGTCAAGGTCTCTTCTAAAACCTGAGTCCCTAAACAGCCACATAATGCAAGCTCTCAATCCAACAATCTGGGAACAAGTGAAGGGTGCACAGGCTTATGTAATCGCCCTAGACATATACAAACAACACGGAAGGGGACTGCACTCTCAGAACGGACTGGGTACACGTCCAATGACCCTGCAGCATGCACAGCCCTGGGTGCACAATTGCACTATCCCCGGAGTCACTGGCAGTTAACCCCAGACAGGTCTGGGTGCAAGGCCCATAGGGAAAATTACAAAACAAATTAATACAGCAAACAGAGAAAGTCCAGCACTCACAAGCTCTCAGTTAAGATTAAAAGCAAAAATGGAAGAGTTAGTTATCGCATCTGGCCAAATGGGATAAGCCCAGGTACCACGTCAAGGTCTCTTCTAAAACCTGAGTCCCTAAACAGCCACATAATGCAAGCTCTCAATCCAACAAACTGGGAACAATTTCGGGGTTGCCCCCGTCCTCAGACTTTACAAGACAAACAGAAATAGAACAATTTATGTGATTACCTGGTTGTGATCTTGCTAGAGCGTGTAGCGACCCCTATGCGCAACTGTGCATGCGCAAGAGACTATACGGAAGCCCTAGAGGTTCAAAAGAGTCACCAAGTTAAAAAAATTAAAAGGTTAAAAAACACAACACTCCAAAATAATAGCAAACTAAATTGAATGAAAGGTGTATGGGGAATAATATTTTGTAGCCTCAAGTATGTGTAACATAAGTAAGTGTACTATGTTGCAATAACAAAGGGTGATCCAGTGGATCTATACTATCTACTCAGAGATACCATTCCTATCGCGAGTCATCACAAACATAAGAACATTAGCTACCCCGATCATATATTTATTTATTCAACATAAAAAGGGGCACAAAACTTCATTCTGACACATCTGTTGATAATACATTACATATTACATATTCTTTAATTTACAATATATCGTATCACTATCGTTGGGATTTCAAGCATTGTAACCTAGCAAAAACAAAAATTACGTAATTGCAAGTCAGATACCATTAATGCTAATAGTCATATCACAAGTCATCCTAAGCTGTTACAAACTAGCAACATATTCTGTTACAACCTAGCAGCACGAAATCATGTAGTGCTTACTGCATCATATTAGGACACCAGCTACCCCCATGTTTCTATTTAGAATATTACCATTGAGACCACAAACATATATTAACATATATTATATATTAACCACGTAACCCAATAATAGTCAATATACCATGTAAGCAAATCCAATGCCAGATCGTGAACAGTATGGACAATGCCATCTATAAGATAAACAATTTAGGTCATGTCAAGTCAAAGAATGACCCACAACAATATAAAAAATGATAACATATGTATAGTCAAATTCCCGATACCTTAATCACCAGAAATGACCTAATCACTCATACCATATAGAATTACAGCCTAACATTACATCAAACCAAAGTAACTGGGCATACATAACCTCTGTACACAAAGGGAACATAACTTGATATGGTGATCCAATAGATGACCAAATATCCCTATCCAATATTAAAAGATATTAGAAAATATTAGAAAATATTCATCATAGACATCAAGACCCCCTTAAAAGGAGGTAAATAATCACAAAAAACACTGCATATCCAGGAGGACATTCAGTCCCTTAGGGACCAGGGTATCTAGTGTAAAAATCCACCTGCTCTCCCTTTGCAATAGCAGCCTACCTCTATCGCCACCTCTGGGAAGGGGTGGGATATGATCTATGATGATAAATCTTAGATCTGTGTTTTTGTGTTTTGCTTGGAAAAAATGCCTGGCCACAGGTTGGTTTTTTGTGCCCCTTTTTTTTGTTGAATAAATAAATATATGATCGGGGTAGCTAACGGTCTTATGTTTGTGATGACTCGCAATAGGAATGGTATCTCTGAGTAGGTAGTATAGATCCACTGGATCACCCTTTGTTATCGCAACATAGTACACTTACTTATGTTACACATACTTGAGGCTACAAAATATTATTCCCCATACACCTTTCATTCAATTTTGTTTGCTATTATGTTGGAGTGTTGTGTTTTTTAACCTTTTAATTTTTTGACTTGGTGACTCTTTTGAACCTCTAGGGCCTCCGTATAGTCTCTTGCGCATGCGCAGTTGCGCATGGGCGACGCTACACGCTCTAGTAGGAACACAACCAGGTAATCACATAAATTGTTCTATTTCTGTTTGTCTTGTAAAGTCTGAGGACAGGGGCAACCCCGAAATTGTTCCCAGTTTGTTGGATTGAGAGCTTGCATTATGTGGCTGTTTAGGGACTCAGGTTTTAGAACAGACCTTGACGTGGTACCTGGGCTTATCCCATTTGGCCAGATGCGATAACTAATTCTTCCATTTTTGCTTTTAATATTAAATGAGAGCTTGTGAGTGCTGGACTTTCTCTGTTTGCTGTATTAATTTGTTTTGTAATTTTCCCTATGGGCCTTGCACCCAGACCTGTCTGGGGTTAACTGCCAGTGACTCTGGGGATAGTGCAATTGTGCACCCAGGGCTGTGCATGCTGCAGGGTCATTTAAAGTAAAGTTTGATTTATGAATTACGGAGAGTGCATTTCTTATTCAGTGTGCATATTACAGTTTGAAATGCATATGTATGTATATATATATATATATATATATACATACATACATACATACATACATACATACATACATATAATAAAACAAGACACACTTCCAGAAAGATTCACATTTGTTTGTATAAACAAGTTAGTATTCTCCCTTTCCATTCCTCTCTCAGTTATCTTTGTGAGCTCCATCTTCTTCAGCTGGAACTTTTGATATGACCATAGATTTTGATCCTGATCTAGTAATCTGCAGATCTCATCCTATTGGCTGATTTGAATTTGAAGAATCAAATCAGCCAATAGGAAAGCAAGGTACGTCATTTTGAAACGGCTACCTTGCATTAAAGTTTCAGTGTACGGCGGGGACCATATAAAGAGGACTCTACGTGCTGGATGTCTTTGCCGCTCCGCTCCTCCGGGATGAATATAGAAGACGCCCCCACGATGAAGATGTCGCCGCCTAGATGAAGACTTCTCGCCACCTGGATGGAGATGGATGTCCGGACTTCAGGAAATGTGAGTACATATTCTGGGGTTAGTGTTAGGTATTTTTTTTATTTTTTGGGGTGTTTTTTTTTTCAGATTAGGGTTTGGGAAATTTGAAAAAGAGCTAAATGCCCTTTTAAGGGCAATGAAAAAGAGTTGAATGCCCTTTTAAGGGCAATACCCATACAAATGCCTCTTTAGGGGCAATGGGTAGCTTAGGTTTTTTTTAGAGTTTTTTTTTTTTTGGGGAGTTGGTTGGGTGGTGGGTTTTACTGTTGGGGGGACTATGTATTTTCTTACAGGTAAAATAGCTGTTTAAATTAGGGCAATGTCCTACAAAAGGCCCTTTTAAGGGCTTTTGGTAGTTTATTGTAGGCTAGGGGGTGTTTTTATTTTAGGGGGCTTTTTATTTTTATAGGGCTATTAGATTAGGTGTAATTGTTTTTATTTTTGATAATTTCGTTTATTATTTTTGTAAGCTTAGTGTATTTTTTTGTAATCTTCAATTTTTAATTTTTTTTTCGTAATGTTAGTTTTTTTTTTTTTTTTTTTATTTAGATTTTTTAATTGGCAGTATTTTTTTTTATTTTATTAGAATAGTAAGGTAAGGTTAAACTAAAATGTTAGGTTTATTTTTATTTTACAGGTAAGTTTTTATTTACTTAAAGATAGTTATATTGTAATTATAATTTAACGTTAGGGAGGTGTTAGGTTTAGGGGTTAATAGTTTAATTTAGTGTTTTGCGATGTGGGGGGGCGGCTGTTTAGGGGTTAATAGGTTTATTTAGTGGCGGCGATGTGGGAGGCTGGAGGTTTAGGGGTTAATAACTTTATTATAGTGGCAGCAATGTCGGGGAGCGGCAGATTTTAGTTATGAGTTTTGTGAAACATTTTTGTTACACAAAACTCATAACGACTGCTCTCAGATGGCGGTATGGATCGTGTCGGTATAAGCTGTAACGCAAGCATTTTAGCTTCACCGCACAACCTGTAATACCGGCGCTATGAAAATCCCATGCAAAAACCTCATTTTTTTGAGTTCGGAATGGACGTTGCGTTTCAGGCTGAAATGCTTGCGGTATAGCTATACCGACATGACTCGTAATATGCGTTCCTGGCCATTACGCTGGAATTGTCATTTTATTCACCGTTAAAAGCTGTAACGCAAAACTCTCTTAATCTACCTGAATGAGAGGTATTAAAAGGGATATGAAACCCATCTGGAGAAGTACATGGCAGGAAATAGTGCTGCCATCTAGTGCTCTTGCAAATGGATAACATTCTTACTAATCTGCTGCCATATGGTGCTCCAAAGACGTGCACACTCCTGAGCTTACATCCTCAGTTTTCAACAAAAGATGCCAATAGATTGAAGAAAATTTGATAATAAAAATAAATTAGAAAGATGTTTAAAATTGCATTCTCCATCTGAATCATGAAAGAAAAAAATGTGGGTGTCTTGTCCCTTTAATCTAAAGTATTATATGCAATCTAAGAAACAAATGACCTTAAATAAAAAAGACTTGCTGCCAGGATACGATTGTCATGTTTGTCAGTCACCCTTTAGTTATTTATTTATAAAATATTTTACCAGGAAGGATACATTGAGATTTTTCTCGTTTTCAAGTATGTCCTGGGTCCACAAAACATTGCATTGATACAATGGGTACAATAAGATACAAAAACAATAATAATACACAATATATGCACAAAAATTTAACATAGAACAGGTAGGAAATATAAAATCAACCATGACAGGTGCATTCTGTTTTGAGATATGCAGAGAGGGATCTCTTAAAGGATTTTAGGCTTGGGGGAGGTTTGAAAGTGTGCGGGAGGTCGTTCCATAATTGTGGTGCTCTGTAGGAAAGGGAGGATCGAGCTGCTTTTTTTTTGTATTGAGGCAAGCTAAATAATGTGCTGGTACTGGATCGGAGGTTATAGGAGGTGGGAATAGCAGGGGAGAGCATTCTGCTCAGGTAGGGTGGGAGCTTCCCAGAAAGGCTCTTAAACACAAGGCAGGAAAGATAGAGGGTGCGTCTGGATTCCAGCGTCAGCCAGTTTAGTTCTTTTAGCATGTCACAATGGTGGGTCCTGTAGTTACATTGTAGCACAAAGCGGCAGAACGAGTTATACAGTGTATTAAGTTTATTAAGGTGAGTTTGCGGTGCAGGTGCATATACTACATCCCCATAATCCATGATAGGCATCAGCATTTGCTGTACAATGTTTTCCTTTACTGTAGGGCTTAGGCAGGATTTGTTTCTGTACAGGGCACCTAGTTTTGGATAAAGTTTAAATGCAAGTTTTTCTATATGGAGGCCAAAAGATAGATTGGGGTCTAACAACATACCCAAGTATTTGAAAGAGTGGACTGCGGTCAGTGTGCAATTTGATTTTGTTTTGATGCATAGATGGGAATTTTGTAGTTTGTGTAGTTTAGGTCCTGTTCCAAAGATCATTGTGACAGTTTTGTCAGTGTTTAGGAAGAGTTTGTTTTTTGAGATCCACTTTTCTACCTCTGTGAACTGGTCTTGGAGCACTGCTTCAAGCTACGGTAGATCGGAATTGTTTGCATATATTACCGTGTCATCTGCATACATGTGTACAGTTGAGGATTTGCAGACATTAGGCAGATCATTTATAAACAATGTGAATAGCAGGGGGCCGAGAATGGAACCTTGGGGAACACCACACGTGACTGGGAGAGGGAGGGAGTCGGTGTCAGAATTGGAGACATATTGTGATCGATCCGATACATATGATCGAAACCAGGTTAGCGAACGATCACCAATACCTGAGTTTTTTAGTTTGAGCAGTAGTATGTTGTGGTCTACTGTGTCAAAGGCCTTTGCAAAATCAAGGAAAATAGCTCCAGTTAGGTCTCCTTGTTCCATTCCAGTTTGGATATCGTTGCAAACTTTTAGGAGGGCAGTTGTAGTGGAGTGATTTGTACGAAAACCTGATTGATCAGGGGTCAGATAGTTAGATTGTTGGTAATATTCACATAATTGCGTATGGACGCATTTTTCTAAGATTTTTGACAATACTGGGAGCAATGATATTGGGCGATAGTTAGAAACCAAGGTTATCTCCCCACTTTTATGGATAGGCACTACTCTTGCAGTCTTCCAGAGTTTGGGTATGTATCCAGACACCAAGGATTCGTTAATTAGGGTTGTGACAGGTTTAGCAATTGCTGGCGCACTAAGCTTCAACAGCATTGCTGGGATTTGATCAGGTCCAGACTGGTTTTTCATTTTTAGGTTATTAAGGTGTTTCTTAATGACATTGATGGGTACAGGTCTAAAATTGAACTTCTCTATATTGGGTCTTTGCTGATTTAGTGGGGCCTGATCCACATTTGTAGCTTCAAGATGCGTGCCATTTATTAGTTTGTCAATCAGGGTGGTGGAGCATCCGACAAAATATTTGTTAAAGGCATTTGCTACATCTAAGGAGAGTTGTAGGGTTTGGTTGTCCACATTGACAGTGGAGGGTTGGGAGTGGATTGGTGGAGTTTGTAAATTATTTATGACTTTCCAAAACTTTCTAGGGTTTGATATGTTATTGTTTAGATTTTCACAGAAATATTGGGCCTTGGCCAATTTTGTTTGTTTAGTGCATATATTTCGCCATTGTCTATATACACAGTGATCGTTCATAGAGCCAGTATGCTTGAACTTTGACCACAATGAATCTCGAAACTGGTACATTTGAATGAGGTCAGCTGTGATCCAATTCAAGTGTGCTCCTTTTACTCTCACCTTACGCAGCGGGGCATGTAAATTCCAAACTTGTAGGAGTTCGGACTGAAAGAATTCAACTGCAGAGTCAAGGTCTGGGATTGGGTTTAATCTGTGCCAGGGGAGGTTCTTGATGTCATTTAGAAATGATTGAAGATTCAATTTTTTTTAAGGATCTGGTGATTTTAACCTTGGGAGAGGTTTTAGTTGCCTTTATTTTGCGCACACAGTACACTAAGCAGTGGTCACTGAAATTGTTAGGGAGAACACCTGCCTCCTGGATTCAGTCGGGAGAGGTGGAGAGAATCCAGTTGAGCAGGGTGTGATTATGGCTTTTGTTGTTTATGCGAGTTGGGGAGGAGATTAATTGCGTTAGCTCCAAAGACTTAAACACAGAGCAACAACTATTATTTTTTGGATTCAGCCAATCAATATTAAAATCTCCAAAAACCAAAACTTCACTTTTTGGGTTTTGAGCTATGGTTTCACTAAGGAGATGGGCTATGTCTGAAAGGGAATGAACAGGAGAGCTAGGTGGGCGGTAGATTCCAACAACAATGATTGATTTAGTGCACGGGATCTCAATTGTGCCAGAAAGGATATCAAAGTTGGCAGGAGAGCTAGATTTTTGTAAGGGGGTGTACTTTGTGGAGTTGTCAACATAGATTACAATGCCGCCTCCTCTCATTGCTCTGTCATTTCTATGGCATGAATACCCATGTATTGCAATGGCAGAGTCGGGTATTTTTGAGGTTAGCCACGATTCAGAGATCACAATGATTTTGGGCTTGTATTGTAAACACCAAGCTTGTAGTGCATCTATTTTTGGTAGTAAGCTGCTGATATTACAGTGCACAAAGGAGATTCCTTTTTTAGCTGGAAGGCTAGGAATGGAATTTGTTGGGGGACCAGGGTTAGATTCTACATCATTTGCAAGGGCAAGTAACAGAAGGAATAGGAATTTGGGCATATTTTTGGTTTTGCCAATTAGTGAATGGGATATTTTATAGTTTTGAGAGGTGGGGGTAGGAGGGTTATTTTTTATAACTCTCCACCAGCACTCAGCAGATAAGTTGCAGCAACAGAGCAGGCCATGTGTATGATAATTTGTTTTTCAGTTTGAGGTGTGTGCTTATGGCAGTAGTGGTGTGAACAAAATTTGAGTGAGAAAAGGGTTAACACAAATAACAGTATGGTCATATTTGGATTCATGTTAGTGGTATGAGGTATGGTATGAGTTAATAAAGTTACATTTGATAAATATTGTTTTCAGTTTGTAAGACTGCTTTCCTCATAAGCCTGCTATTTCTTTTAAAGGTTATTAAAGTTGTGTACAAATATATGTGTGCACAGCTTGTAGCATTAAGGTGTGAAATAATTCTAATAGTTATTATATACCTACCAATGAGATCGGCACAATGTGGTACTGACTTCAGCGTTGGAAAAAATGTTTCCTACACACTTTGCAATTCCGTGCCAGTAGAGCCCCAGTACACTTTTTGAATTTCATGTCCTTTTAACACAAAGGAAATTAATCTGCTCAATTTGGGATTGTTGTACAACACTGATGTGTGGTGTGGTAAATCCTCCAGCCAATGGGTTAACTAGGCAACACTCAGCAAGTAAAGAGAAACAGATAAAGAGAGATTGGCTATTAACTGCTTTTATCTCCCTAACTGATCTTTGAAAAACTCTGGGAGCCTTTTATTGTGCTGGATACAGGTGGGAGTTTTGTAAAAAAAATGTATTGCGTACTTACAGATTAAAAAGCAGCCAATAGACAACCAATAGACAAGTGAATCTCAATCTTAACATTCAGTAGACAGTATCCATTAGATAGAAAAAGTTATATAATAGTGCAGACCCTATTAAATTAGTATAGAGACAAATAATCTTATACCAGAATAAGAATTCAGCAATTATTGCTTTTTCTCCAATAAAAATAAATATTCATTTTATTACACATGTTCAACAGAGTAGCGCAACACAAAACCCTGATAATGTTAATCACATTCACTTTTATTATCAAATTTACTTTGTTCTATTGATATCCTTTGTTGAAAAGAATATGTATATATCCTACACTACTGGGAGGTAGCTGGTGATTGGTGGCTACACACAGCTGTCTCACTATTGGCTCCCCAGAAGTGTACAGCTATCCACCAGTATTGCATTGCTGCTCTGGAGATGACTTTAACTATGGCCTTGATGACAATCTGTCGGCAGTGACTTCCAGCTTTATAAGTCTTCGAAGTGCATTTTGGACAACTTTCACTGTTATTCTGCACATATGTCAAAGGTTCTGAAATTGCATCAGGAGACATCTAGAGGTTTATTAACATACATTGTATAAATTCCTTAAAGCTCATCCCTATGGTGGAGGCTGTATATAGGGAACAGGCCACACATAGTAACATATACATATGTGTTGACTAATTGCTATCCTGAACAGCTAAGGGAATTTGTAGGAAAGGTCACTTCAGGACACCCGTTTAAAAAAAAAAAAGGCATGTTTTTATATTGATTGAAAGTCTCACTTGCCTTTTTTGTGATTGTCACTTAGAGTAATGACATTATTAAAATCGCATTTTAAAGGAGATAGGCGAGTCCCAATTTTCATTCACCTAGATTATAAGTTTTGCGCTATAGAAGGTGTGAAACGAACACAACAAAAATTGTTATTTCACCCTCCATAGCGCTGCCATTACGAGTTTTGAAAAAGCCGGTTTGTGCGTGCGATATGATTGCGTTGAGCTCCATACCACGCAAAATACAAGTGCTGTTTTGACGTGCTCGTGCACGCTTTCCCCAAAGACATCAATGGGGAGAGCGTGTTAGAAAAAAAACTAACACCTGCGATCGTGCGCAGATGTCATGCGCAGTAAAGACTGTGCGAGGACTAACACACCTGGCCTTCAGCAGACTAACCTCCTGGCATCTGGGGCTGACCGGGCATGGCAGGGGGCCGGGTGTGACGCGGGCGTAGCGGGCCGGGTGTGATGCGGGCGGGGTCGGGTGTGACGTGGGCAGGGCCGTGTGGCCGTAAAAGAAAGAGCTCAAAAGAGGGGGGATAGAGAGAGAGCAAAAGAGGCTGAGCAAAAGAAAGGGGGAGAGAGAGAGCAAAAGATGGAGGAGAGAGAGCAAAAGAGGGGGGAGAGAGAGCAAAAGAGGGGGGATAGAGAGAGAGAGAGCAAATGAAGGGGGATAGAGAGAGAGCAAATGAGGGGGGATAGAGAGAGAGCAAATGAGGGGGGAATAGTGAGAGCAAAAGAGGGGGGACAGAGAGCAAAAGAGGAGGGACAGAGAGAGCAAAAGAGAGGGGGGAGGGAGAGCAAAAGAGAGAGAGAGACAGCAAAACAGAGGGGGGAGAAAGGGGGGAGAGAGAGCAAAAGAGAGGAGGGAGAGCACAAAAGATAGGGGGGAAGATGGGGGAGAGAGCAAAAGAGAGGGGATAGAGAGAGCAAAAGAGAAAGAAAGGGGGCATAGAGAGAGCAAAAGAAGGGGAGAGAGAGAGCGCAAAAGAAGGGGGGAGAGAGCAAAAGATGGGGGACAGAGAGAGCAAAAGATGGGGGAGAGAGAGAAAAAGAGGGGGGAGAGAGAGCAAAAGAGGGGGGAGAAAGAGCAAAAGAGGGGGAGAGAGAGAGAAAAAGAGAGGGGGAGAGAGAGCAAAAGAGAGGGGGGAGAGAGAGAGCAAAAGAGAGGGGGGAGAGAGAGAGCAAAAGAGAGGGGGGAAAGAGAGAGCAAAAGAGAGGGGAGAGAGAGAGCAAAAGAGGGGGACAGAGAGAGTAAGAGAGAGGGGGGATGGAGAGCAAAAGAGGGAGAGAGACAGCAAAAGAGGGGGGAGAAAGGGGGAGGGAGAGCAAAAGAGGGAGAGAGACAGCAAAAGAGAGGGGGGAGAAAGGGAGGGAGAGAGAGCAAAAGACAGGAGGAAGAGCACAAAAGATAGGGGGAAGATAGGGAAGAGAGCAAAAGAGAGGGGATAGAGAGAGCAAAAGAGGAGGAGAGAGACAGTAAAAGAGAGGGGGGAGAGAGCAAAAGAAAAAGAAAGGGGGCATAGAGAGAGCAAAAGAAGGGGGAGAGAGAGAGCAAAAGAAGGGGGGAGAGAGAGCAAAAGAGGAGGGGAGAGAGAGCAAAAGAGGAGGAGAGAGACAGTAAAAGAGAGGGGGGAGAGAGCAAAAGAAAAAGAAAGGGGGAATAGAGAGAGCAAAAGAGAGGGGGAGAGAGAGAGCAAAAGAGATGGGGGGAGAGAGAGCAAAAGAGAGGAGGGAGAGAGAGAGAGCAAAAGAGGGGTGAGAGAGAGAGCAAAAGAGGTGGGATAGAGAGAACAAAAAAGGGGGGATAGAGAGAGCAAAAGAGGGGGGAGAGAGCAAAAAAAGAGGGGAGAGAGAGCAAAAGAGAGGGGGAGAGAGAGAACAAAATATAGGGAGAGAAACGGCAAAAGAGAGGGGGGAGCGGCCGTAAAAGAAAGAGCTCAAAAGAGGGGAAATAGAGAGAGAGCAAAAGAGGGAGGACAGAGAGATCAAAAGAGGGGGAGCAACTGAAAGGGGGGAGAGAGAGAGAAAAAGAGAGGGGGGAGAGAGAGCAAAAGAGGGGGGGGAGAGAGAGCAAAAGAGGGGGGGGAGAGAGAGCAAAAGAGGGGGGGGGAGAGAGCAAAAGAGGGGGGGGGAGGGAGCAAAAGAGGGGGGGGAGAGAACAAAAGAGGGGGATAGAGAGAGAAAAAGAGAGGGAGAGAGAGAGCAAAAGAGGGGGGGGGGGAGAGAGAGCAAAAGAGAGGGGGGAGAGGGAGAGCAAAAGAGGGGAGAGAGAGAGAACAATAGAGGGGAGAGAGAGAGCAAAAGAGAGGGGAGAGACTGCAAAGAGAGGGGGGAGAAAGGGGGAAGAGAGAGCAAAAGAGAGGAGGGAAAGCACAAAAGATAGGGGGGAAAAGAGAGGGGAGAGAGAGAGAGAGAGATTGCAAAAGAGAGGGGAGAGGGAGAGCAAAAGAGGGGGAGAGAGAGAGCAAAAGAGAGGGGGCAGAGAAAGTAAAATAGAGGGGGGATAGAGAGAGCGCAAGGGGTGTATATATGTACTACTAGCCAGGACAAAATGTTACTCGCCACTTCTAATCCCACCCACATCACACCCACTACTTTACCCCCTCTTTGCATATAATTAGCCATTGTGAAACATTTTGTAATATTGCTTTTATATTATACTATAACAAATTAAATAATGCTACATATAGTAATAAATTAACAAAAATAAGATCATAGCAGTTAGAAGCCTCAATTAGATGTTCTGGAGAAGACAACAGCTGGATAGAAAAAAGGAAAAAGTAAGTTGTACTGAGAGAATGCAGAGAGTTCTGTCAGTCATAGAAGATCATAGCAGACCTGGGCCTAGATTTAGAGTTTGGCGGTAGCCGTGAAAACCAGCGTTAGAGGCTCCTAACGCTGGTTTTAGGCTACCGCCGGTATTTGGAGTCAGTCAGGAAAGGGTCTAACGCTCACTTTTCAGCCGCGACTTTTCCATACCGCAGATCCCCTTACGTCAATTGCATATCCTATCTTTTCAATGGGATCTTTCTAACTCCGGTATTTAGAGTCGTGTCTGAAGTGAGCGTTAGAAATCTAACGACAAAACTCCAGCCGCAGAAAAAAGTCAGTAGTTAAGAGCTTTCTGGGCTAACGCCTGTTCATAAAGCTCTTAACTACTGTGCTCTAAAGTACACTAACACCCATAAACTACCTATGTACCCCTAAACCGAGGCCCCCCCACATCGCCGCCACTCTATAAAAATTTTAACCCCTAATCTTCCGCTCCGTACACTGCCGCCAACTACGTTATCCCTATGTACCCCTAATCTGCTGCCCCTAACACCGCCGACCCCTATATTATATTTATTAACCCCTAATCTGCCCCCCTCAACGTCGCCTCCACCTGCCTACACTTATTAACCCCTAATCTGCCGAGCGGACCGCACCGCTACTATAATAAAGTTATTAACCCCTAATCCGCCTCACTCCCGCCTCAATAACCCTATAATAAATAGTATTAACCCCTAATCTGCCGATCGGAGCTCACCGCTACTCTAATACATTTTTTAACCCCTAAAGCTAATTCTAACCCTAACCCTAACACCCCCCTAAGTTAAATATAATTTTATTCTAATGAAATAAATTAACTCTTATTAAATAAATTATTCCTATTTAAATCTAAATACTTACCTGTAAAATAAACCCTAATATAGCTACAACATAAATTATAAATATATTATAGCTATTTTAGGATTAATATTTATTTTACAGGCAACTTTGTATTTATTTTAACCAGGTACAATAGCTATTAAATAGTTAAGAACTATTTAATAGCTAAAATAGTTAAAATAATTACAAAATTACCTGTAAAATAAATCCTAACCTAAGTTACAATTAAACCTAACACTACACTATCAATAAATTAATTAAATACAATACCTACAAATAAATACAATTAAATAAACTAACTAAAGTACAAAAAATAAAGAACTAAGTTACAAAAAATAAAAAAATATTTACAAACATTAGAAAAATATTACAACAATTTTAAACTAATTACACCTACTCTAAGCCCCCTAATAAAGACCCCCAAAATAAAAAAATGCCCTACCCTATTCTAAATTACAAAAGTTCAAAGCTCTTTTACCTTACCAGCCCTGAACAGGGCCCTTTGCGGGGCATGCCCCAAGAAATTCAGCTCTTTTGCCTGTAAAAAAACACATACAATACCCCCCCCAACATTACAACCCACCACCCACATACCCCTAATCTAACCCAAACCCCCCTTAAATAAACCTAACACTAAGCCCCTGAAGATCTTCCTACCTTATCTTCACCATACCAGGTTCACCGATCGATCCAGAAGAGCTCCTCCGATGTCTTGATCCAAGCCCAAGCGGGGGGCTGAAGAGGTCCATGATCTGGCTGAAGTCTTCATCTAAGCGGGAGCTGAAGAGGTCCATGATCCGGCTGAAGTCTTCATCCAAGCGGGAGCTGAAGAGGTCCATGATCCGGATGAAGTCTTCTATCAACGGCATCTTCAATCTTCTTTCTTCAGGATCCGTGTTCATCCCGCCGACACGGAACATCCATCTTCACCGACGACTTCCCGACGAATGACGGTTCCTTTAAGGGACGTCATCCAAGATGGCGTCCCTCGAATTCCGATTGGCTGATAGGATTCTATCAGCCAATCTGAATTAAGGTAGGAATATTCTGATTGGCTGATGGAATCAGCCAATCAGAATCAAGTTCAATCCGATTGGCTGATCCGATCAGCCAATCAGATTGAGCTCGCATTCTATTGGCTGATCGGATCGGCCAATCGGATTGAACTTGATTCTGATTGGCGGATTCCATCAGCCAATCAGAATATTCCTACCTTAATTCCAATTGGCTGATAGAATCCTATAAGCCAATCGGAATTCGAGGGACGCCATCTTGGATGACGTCCCTTAAAGGAACCGTCATTCGTCGGGAAGTTGTCGGTGAAGATGGATGTTCCGCGTCGGCGGGATGAACACGGATCCTGAAGAAAGAAGATTGAAGATGCCGTTGATAGAAGACTTCAGCCGGATCATGGACTTCTTCAGCTCCCGCTTGGATGAAGACTTCAGCCGGATCATGGACCTCTTCAGCTTCCGCTTGGATGAAGACTTCAGCCGGATCATAGACCTCTTCAGCCCCCCGCTTGGGCTTGGATCAAGACATCGGAGGAGCTCTTCTGGATCGATTGGTGAACCTGGTATGGTGAAGATAAGGTAGGAAGATCTTCAGGGGCTTAGTGTTAGGTTTATTTAAGGGGGGTGTGGGTTAGATTAGGGGTATGTGGGTGGTGGGTTGTAATGTTGGGGGGGGTATTGTATGTGTTTTTTTACAGGCAAAAGAGCTGCATTTCTTGGGGCATGCCCCGCAAAGGGCCCTGTTCAGGGCTGGTAAGGTAAAAGAGCTTTGAACTTTTGTAATTTAGAATAGGGTAGGGCATTTTTTTATTTTGGGGGTCTTTGTTATTTTATTAGGGGGCTTAGAGTAGGTGTAATTAGTTTAAAATTGTTGTAATTGTTTTCTAATGTTTGTAAATATTTTTTTATTTTTTGTAACTTAGTTCTTTTTTATTTTTGTACTTTATTTAGTTTATTTAATTTTATTTATTTGTAGGAATTGTATTTAATTCATTTATTGATAGTGTAGTGTTAGGTTTAATTGTAGGTAATTGTAGGTATTTTATTTAATTCATTTATTGATAGTGTAGTGTTAGGTTTAATTGTAACTTAGGTTAGGATTTATTTTACAGGTAATTTTGTAATTATTTTAACTAGGTAACTATTAAATAGTTCTTAACTATTTAATAGCTATTGTACCTGGTTAAAATAAATACAAAGTTACCTGTAAAATAAATATTAATCCTAAAATAGCTATAATATAATTATAATTTATATTGTAGCTATATTAGGGATTATTTTACAGGTAAGTATTTAGCTTTAAATAGGAATAATTTATTTAATAATAGTTAATTTATTTCGTTAGATTTAAATTATATTTAACTTAGGGGGGTGTTAGTGTTAGGGTTAGACTTATCTTTAGGGGTTAATACATTTATTAGAATAGCGGTGAGCTCCAGTCAGCAGATTAGGGGTTAATGTTTGAAGTTAGGTGTCGGCGATGTTAGGGAGGGCAGATTAGAGGTTAATACTATTTATTATAGGGTTATTGAGGCGGGAGTGAGGCGGATTAGGGGTTAATACATTTATTATAGTAGCGCTCAGGTCCGGTCGGTAGATTAGGGCTTAATAAGTGTAGTTAGGTGGAGGCGACGTTGGGGGCGGCAGATTAGGGGTTAATAAATATAATATAGGGGTCGGCGATGTTAGGGCAGCAGATTAGGGGTACATAGGGATAATGTAGGTGGCGGGGGTGTAAGGAGCGGCAGATTAGGGGTTAAAAATAATATGCAGGGGTCAGCGATAGCGGGGGCGGCAGATTAGGGGTTAATAAGTGTAAGGTTAGGGGTGTTTAGACTCGGGGTACATGTTAGAGTGTTAGGTGCAGACGTAGGAAGTGTTTCCCCATAGCAAACAATGGGGCTGCGTTAGGAGCTGAACGCGGCTTTTTTGCAGGTGTTAGGTTTTTTTTCAGCTCAAACAGCCCCATTGTTTTCTTTGGGGGAATCGTGCACGAGCACGTTTTTGAAGCTGGCCGCGTCCGTAAGCAACTCTGGTATCAAGAGTTGCAGTGGCGGTAAATATGCCTGTACGCTCCCTTTTTGGAGCCTAACGCAGCCATTCTGTGAATACCAGAGGTATTTAAAAGGTGCGGCCAGAAAAAAGCCAGCGTTAGCTACGCGGGTCGTTACCGACAAAACTCTAAATCTAGCCGCTGGAGTTTTTGTTTTGAAATAATTATCATCTCTCTCCTCTCGTTCTTAACTATCTTTCTCGACTCCTTTCAATGTCTCTTTTTACCCTCTCTCTCAGGCCATATCTTCTCTTTACACTCTTTATTTCCCCTCTCTCATATCTCTTCACTCTTTTTTTTCTCTATTCTCTCTTTACTCTCGGCTAGATTACGAGTTTTGCATTAAGGTAAAAAAGCAGCGTTAACAGGTCCTAACGCTGCTTTTTTACGCCCGCTAGTATTAAGAGTCTTGTAGGTATAGTTGTACCGCACACTTTTTTGGCCTTACCGCAAATCTACTTACGTAAATTTCATAAATGCTTTTTTCTATGGGACTTCCATAGCGCCGGTATTACGAGTTTGTCCTGGGAGGCCAAAAAGTGAGCGGTACACCCTCTACCGCCAAGATTCCTAACGCATTTTAAAGTTAGTAGTTATGAGTTTTACGCTACCGAGCTGTAGCATAAAACTCATAACTAAAGAGCTAAAAAGTACACTAACACCCATAAACTACCTATTAACCCCTAAACCGAGGCCCTCCCGCATTGCAAACACTAAAATAAAATTATTAACCCCTAATCTGCCGCTCTGGCCACTAGAATAAACATATTAACCCCTGAACCGCCGCACTCATGCCTCACAAAGACTAGTTAAATAATATTAACCCCTAATCTGCCGCCTCTAACATCGCCGCCACCTACATTATATTTAGTAACCCCTAATCTCCCTCCCCCAATGTGGCCGCAACCTACCTACATTTATTAACTTCTAATCTGCCGCCCCCAATGTCGCCGCCACTATTCTAAATTTATTAACCCCTAACCTAAGTCTAACCCTAACACCCACTAACTTAAATATAATTTAAATAAATCTTAATAAAATTACTATCATTAACTAAATTATTCCTATTTAAAACTAAATACTTACCTATAAAATAAACCCTAAGCTAGCTACAATATAACTAATAGTTACATTGTATTTAGTTTAGGGTTTATTTTTATTTTACAGGCAAGTTTGTATTTATTTTAACTAGGTAGAATAGTTACTAAATAGTTACTAACTATTTAATAACTACCTAACTAAAATAAATTCAAATTTACCTGTAAAATAAAACCTAAGTTACATTAACACCTAACACTACACTACAATTAAATAACTTACCTAAATTAAATACAAATAAATAAATTAAATACAATTAGCTAAATTAAAAAAACAAACAAACACTAAATTACAGAAAATAAAAAACAATTTCCAAGATATTTAAACTAATTACACCTAATCTAATAGCCCTATCAAAATAAAAAAGCCCCCCTAAAATAAAACAAAAACCCTAGCCTAAACTAAGCTATCAATAGCCCTTAAAAGGGCCTTTTGCTGGGCATTGCCCCAAAGAAATCAGCTTTTACCTGTAAAAAAAAAACAATACACACAACCCCCCCAACAGTAATACCCACCACCCACACAAACAACCCCCCAAATAAAACCCTAACTAAAAAAACCTAAGCTCCCCATTGCCCTGAAAAGTGCATTTGGATGGGGCATTTAGCTCTATTGCTGCCCAAAGCCCTAACCTAAAAATAAAACCCACCCAATACACCCTTAAAAAATCCTAACACTAACCCCCGAAGATCCACTTACCGGGAGAAGTCTTCATCCAAGCGGCAAGATGTCCTCAAGGAAGCCGGCAGAAGTGGTCCTCCAGCCGGGCAGAAGTGGTCCTCCGGACCGGCAGAAGTCTTCACCCAGACGGCATCTTCTATCTTCATCCTTCCGACGCAGAGCGGCTCCATCTTCAAGACATCCGGCGCGGAGCATCCTCTTCCAACAACGACTACCCGACGAATGAAGGTACCTTTAAATGACGTCATCCATGATGGCGTCCCTTAGTTTCCGATTGGCTGATAGAATTCTATCAGCCAATCGGAATTAAGGTTGAAAAAATCCTATTGACTGATGCAATCAGCCAATAGGATTGAGCTTGCATTCTATTGGCTGTTCCAATCAGCCAGTAGAATGCAAGCTCAATCCTATTGGCTGATGCAATCAGCCAATATGATTTTTTCAAACTTAATTCCGATTGGCTGATAGAATTCTGTCAGCCAATCGAAATCTAAGGGACGCCATCATGGATGACGTCATTTAAAGGTACCTTCATTCGTCGGGTAGTCGTCGTTGAAAGACGTTGTTCTTGAAGATGGAGCAGCTCCGCATCGGAAGGATGAAGATAGAAGATGCCGTCTGGGTGAAGACGTCTGCCCGTCTGGAGGACCACTTCTGCCCGTCTGGAGGACCACTTCTGCTGGCTTCCTTGAGGACATCTTGCCGCTTGGATGAAGACTTCTCTCAGTAAGTGGATCTTCAGGGGTTAGTGTTAGGATTTTCTAAGGGTGTATTGGGTGGGTTTTATTTTTAGGTTAGGGCGTTGGGCAGCAATAGAGCTAAATGCCCATCCAAATGCCGTTTTCAGTGCAACTGGGGGCTTAGGTTTTTATAGTTAGGGTTTTATTTGGGGGGTTGGTTGTGTAGGTGGTGGGCTTTACTGTTGGGAGGGTTGTGTGTATTTTTTTTTTACAGGTAAAAGAGCTGATTTCTTTGGGGCAATGCCCCGCAAAAGGCCCTTTTAAGGGCTATTGATAGTTTAGGCTAGGTTTTATTTTGGTGGGGCCTTTTTATTTTGATAGGGCTCTTAGATTAGGAGTAATTAGTTTAAATATCTTTTAATTTGCTTTTTATTTTCTGTAATTTTGTGTTTTTTTTTTTGTAATTTAGCTTATTGTATTTAATTTATTTAATTGTATTTAATTTAGGTAAGTTATTTAATTGCAGTGTAGTGTTAGGTGTTAGTGTAACGTAGGTTAGGTTTTATTTTACAGGTAAATTTGTATTTATTTTAGCTAGGTAGTTATTAAATAGTTAATAACTATTTAGTTACTATTCTACCTAGTTAAAATAAATACAAACTTGCCTGTAAAATAAAAATAAATAAATAAATAATAATAAATAATAAAATAATAATAATAAAAATAAACCCTAAGCTAGCTACAATGTAACTATTAGTTATATTGTAGCTAGCTTAGGGTTTATATTATAGGTAAGTATTTAGTTTTAAATAGGAATAATTTAGTTAAAGATAGTAATTTTATTTAGATTTATTTAAATATATTTAAGTTAGTGGGTGTTAGCGTTAGATTTAGGTTTAGGGATTAATACATTTAGAATAGTGGCAGTGACGTTGGGTGCGGCAGATTAGGGGTTAATAAATCTAGGTAGGTTGCTGCGACATTGGCGGAGGGAGATTAGGGGTTAATAAATATAATGTAGGTGTCAGCGATGTTGGGGACAGCAGATTAGGGGTTCATAAATATAATGTAGGTGGCGGCGATGTCCGGAGTGGCAGATTAGGGGTTAATAAGTATAATGTAGATGTCGGGGGCGGCAGATTAGGGGTTAATAAGTGTAAGATTAGGGGTGTTTAGACTCAGGGTTCATGTTAGGGTGTTAGGTGTAAACATAAAATGTGAGTTCCCCATAGGAATCAATGGGGCTGTGTTACTGAGTTTACGCTGCATTTTTGCAGGTGTTAAAGACTTTTTATCAGCCGGCTCTGCCCATTGATGTCTATGGGGAAATCGTGCACGAGCACGTATAACCAGCTCACCGCTCACTTAAGCAGCGCTGGTATTGGAGTGCAGTGTGGAGCTCAATTTTGCTCTACGCTCACTTCTTGCCTGTTAACGCCGGGTTGATAAAAATCCGTAATACCAGCACTGTAGGTAAGTGAGCGGTGAGAATAAACTGCAAGTTAGCACCGCACAACCAGGGCCGGATTTCCCATTAGGCACAGTAGGCATGTGCCTACAGGCGCCTTGCAGTGAGGGGCGCCTGCCTGTCAATAATAAAAAAAAAAAAAAAAAAAAAAAAAAAATTTTTTTTTTTTTTTTTTTTTTTTTTTTATGAGGGCATTTATTTTAGTAAGAATTGTGCTGCCAGGTGCCTACAAAGTCGAGTGTTTCATTGGGAATATGTTACAGCAGTTGAGGGAGCCATGAAGGAGAGAGGGGCAAAGATTAAAACTAAACCCCTCCCATTGAATTTCTAAATTCTAATTTTAAACACATTTGTTGACCCCTGGATTACATATAATCTACAACATTCCATGTTTTCCTTTGAGAGCAACATCATATGATATTTATATTTCAGAACAAAATAAATGTAACATCTGTGTGTGTTTGTACCAAAAATATCAGAGTTTACAAGATTTTTTTCCCTACATTTTATATTTTCTTCCACTGGCTGCACAGGTTGTTGATGGTGATGAGCTTGCATGCTGCTAGTTTTAATATTGCTATTGTTTACACAAAACTGTGTTTGACTCCAACAAAATGTTAAGCACATAGTCAAAGTCATCTCCAGAAAAGCAATACACTAATGGCTTGTCAATAAACATGTCCTATGAGCCCATCTGGGTCTGCACAGATGTGTATTGCTGTCTCAGAACTGACATTGACTATGTGTTTAACTCTTTTGCAAGAGGCTAACACACTTCTCTGCAAGCACTAGTGGAATAATAAAATGCCCAGCAAACTGTCACATTTGATGTCCCTTTAAATAGGGTTTTCTTTAGAATATTTTGCATTAAAAGTTTAACATGATTTGTTTTTGTTATACATAATAGAAATTGTATGGCCATTTGAGTCAAGTGAATATTGATTTTTGGTGTAGCTTCCATTACAACAAATATTGCAATTGGTGTGTGTATTTGTGTATCTCCATAAAAGGGAAAATGTAATTTTACATCTAATATTTATTTTTAGTTGTCCTAAATAATAATAAAAAAAAGTCCTCATTTTTTCCACTTTTTTCTAGGGGGGGTGGGGGGGTGGGGGGGGCGCTTCAGGTTTTTGTGCCTACAGGCACCTGAGATGTAAATCCGGCCCTGCGCACAACTCGTAATCTAGGCTTCTATTTCCTTCTCCACTTTCACTTTTCCTTTTCAATCTCTCTCTGCCCCGTTAAACCTCTCAGAAGTAACAGTCTAAGCAGTTACTAAGCACTAATGGGGTCCCTACAACCCTAGAGGAATAACCTATCCTTGCACTTTCATGACTATATAATATCCCTTTAGATAATAGTTTTAGCACATAGCCCAAAATGTTTGTTTGCCAGTGCTGCAATAGGAATGTACTGTACATTTTGCAAATACAATGTGCCAACTCAACATTCACTAACTTTCACTCGCCACTGTTAAATTTCCACTCGCAAATGGCTAGTGAAAATTTTGAGCCTTGTGTGTGTGTGTATGTATGTATGTATGTGTATATATATATGTATGTGTGTGTGTGTATGTATGTGTATATATATGTATATGTGTGTATATATATATATATATATATATATATATATATATATATATATATATATATATATATATAGATATATAGATATATAGATATATATATATAGATAAAATAAATATAAAGAAAGAAAAAGCACCAGCGCTAAATCCAAGATGTATAATTATTGTGTACTGGATCTATGCGGTGATATGGGTCCTGTTGTAGAATAGAATTAATATCTAGGATGTATGTCTAAAACTAGTATGTGACCCCTAGTATTATAAGAGTACCAGTTTTTGAAAAAAGGTATAGGGCAAATATTTGATGCTGATATATAAATGCAGATACCTTAGGACTTACAATATTAAGTACAAAAACTCTCTGAAATGACTTATAATAATCTAAATCAGACAATGCAAAATGAGAAATAGCGTGCGGCCCCTGTATTGACACAGAGTACCCCTGTCTCTGAATAGAGGTTTGAAAAGAGAGAGAAAATTCAATAATGATATAGGGGCGCTCAGCTACTTAAATCTCTATTATAATAAGACAATGTTCTTTTTCAGAAATGGTATAAGATCAAAAATAATTGCGATATTGTTCAGTTATCCCAAAGATTCAATTCTTCAGTACGGGAACGTATAGTAAGTATTTACTGCTTACCCCAATCATATGAGGTAATGTTTTCGCTCAAGAGTAGATAGAGTGGAGTGGAGTCTCCGTGCCTCCCAGGGTAGGTATCCAGATGTCCCCTTCCTCCTAGGGATCTTCTTTTTGTGGTGATGTTAGGTAATTCAATGGGAATTCTGGACTCTCTTGATTTCACTCAAAGGAGATGAGCAGGGTTGTTATCTTATCCAATGGTGGTGAGAATCTACATGAAGTCACAGCAGTATATTCCCGGGGAATAGGAATATCTATTTCAGAATACATAGAACATATTTTGCTATGTGCAGAACATTGGAATGTGAATATTTACATTAAATACACAGTGTAAAACTTTATTAAATATGATTATTACATAAATATGCTTTTACATGTTTTCACTGAAAAGAACTCCAATGCACATGTATTTATGTGTATAAATGTGTCTGTAAATACATATATACACGTATAAATAAATATGTACAAATAAAAAGGGCTCAAAGGACAAATGGCTACTATAAATGTGTCTTTTTCCAAATTTTTTTTTTATCAAACTTTAGAAAACATTAATGTTATGCTAGATTATAATTTTAATGTGGTGCAGACCCTATAAAAAATTATTCTTCAACAAACTACAAGAGGAGTACAAGGACCATCAAAAATTTCTTAAGGCCCTGTATAGATAGGGAATCAAGCACTCTTTTTTTATAAAAAATAGCTCAAAAGTGTAGCTAAATTAAACATATATATATATACGTACATATTTAGACGTATATATTTCAATGTTAAAGTCTTTTTTTCCCCTAACACCTGAGACCTCATATCTTTGAGCCCTTATAACTTTTTTTGTTCAATATGAAAAATATATATTATCTGATAGTGTTATTATGAGTGTAACTGTACTTTGTAATGTATTTTTGATGCGTTTTGTGACACTTTTTTTGTTTTGCAAAACAGTTAACCAGTGATCTGAGGACACATTATCCTGATAAGCGCTCAAGTGATCTCGTTAATTTTCAACTTGTAATATGAATGAAAAACCTGACGGGCCTAAGCCATGATAAATCCCCTTTTTCGCTTGCATGTATCTATTAGCGCTCCACTCTCATTCTGGTCCTCTGAGTCCTATTTCTCAGACTTCAACAATTCCTATGTTATTAACTTTAAAAAATATCCTAGACTCACTCTAATGTTAATAAATCCAGAAGATGTTACTAAATCCAAAAGATTTGTGTTCCCTGACATTGCCCCACCTTAAAGGGACATTAAACACTAAATACATGCTAGATAGAATAATGCATTCAAAGAAAAGATTAGTCCATGACTAACCAGTAGATGTATTTTTTAAACTTTCATCAGTTGTTTAAAAAGTGACAAAGTGTAAAGTTTTAGTGTCTATAAAACACTGGGAGCTGCCATGTTGTAACTTGTGTTACCTTCTCTGCTGTGGCCAATTAGGGTCAGTTATAAATAGGTCACTAGAGTGTGCAGCCAATGGTTGTGCTGGATTTAACAGTGTTCTGTACTTCCATTTCTAACAGGAACTGGAAAGCTCACAATTTCAGAATGGAATTACAGGCAAAGAAGACAAACTAAATATTGAAAGTATATTGCAGAGTTGTTTTATTATATACAATTTATCATTTTATATTACAATCTCAAAGTGTTTAATGTCCCTTTAAGGCTACAGCCATATTTCATGAACTAATTTTAAGGCGACATTCATGCCCTGTGACTCCTGCATCAACTTATGAGTTACATCTGACTTGATCTGAGTTGTAATGCTCATTCTTATATGGGAAAATCAATAGCCCTTAGGTCACCAACAATTCAAAGCACAATAACTTCAGCAACAGTGTTGCGGCTTAGTTTCTGAAAGGCCACTGAACAGTACTCAGTCAGTCCATGCAAGATTGTTATGGAAATAACATGACTGCGGGTGATGCATTTTGTGCTGCTTTTTGATTTTTTTTAAATTTGATGTAGAACATATAAGGATATACTGGATGTGTTGTGTTTTTTAATTTTGTATTATAATTTAGTGTATTGTATTACTATGATGTTATAAAGGTGATCATTTAGTTAGTAACACATGTTGCACTAATATACAGGTGATACTCGAAAAATTAGAATATCGTGCAAAAATTCATTTATTTCACTAATGCAACTTAAAAGGTGAAACTAATATGAGATAGACTCATTACATGCAAAGCAAGATAGTTCAAGCCGTGATTTGTCATACTTGTGATGATGAAAACCCCAAATCCACAATCTCACAAAATTAGAATATTGTAAAAAGGTGCAATATTCTAGACTCAAAGTGTCCCACTCTAATCAGCTAATTAAGCCATAACACCTGCAAAGGGTTCCTGAGCCTTTAAATGGTCTCCCAGTCTGGTTCAGTAGGAATCACAATCATGGGAAAGACTACTGACCTGACAGTTGTGCAGAAAACCATCATTTAAAACCCTCCATAAGGATGGAAAGCCTCAAAAGGTAATTGCAAAAGAAGTTGGATGTTCCCAAAGTGCTGTATCAAAGCACATTAATAGAAAGTTATGTGGAAGGGAAAAGTGTGGTAGAAAAAGGTGCACGAGCAGCAGGGATGACCGCAGCCTGGAGAGGATTGTCAGGAAAAGGCCATTCAAAAGTGTTGGGGACTTTCACAAGGATGGACTGAGGCTGGAGTCAGTGCATCAAGAGCCACCACACACAGACGGATCCTGGACATGTGCTTAAAATGTCGTATTCCTCTTGTCAAGCCACTCCTGAACAACAAACAACGTCAGAAGCGTCTTACCTGGGCTAAAGAAAAACAGACCTGGTCTGTTGCTCAGTGGTCCAAAGTCCTCTTTTCTGATGAGAGCAAATTTTGCATCTCATTTGGAAACCAAGGACCCAGAGTATGGAGGAAGAATGGAGAGGCACACACTGCAAGATGCTTGAAGTCCAGTGGGATGTTTCCACAGTCTGTGTTGATTTGGGGAGTCATGTCATCTGCTAGTGTTGGTCCACTGTGCTTCATTAAGTCCAGGGTCAACGCAGCCGTCTACCAGGAGATTTTGGAGCACTTCATGCTTCCTTCCACAGACGAGCTCTATGGGGATGCTGTTTTCATTTTCCAGCAGGACTTGGCACCTGCCCACATTGCCAAAAGCACCAAAACCTGGTTCAATGACCATGGGATTACTGTGCTTGATTGGCCAGCAAACTCGCCTGACCTGAACCCCATAGAAAATCTACGGGACATTGCCAAGAGAAAGATGAGAGACATGAGACCGAACAATGCAGAAGAGCTGAAGGCCGCTATTGAAGCATCCTGGTCTTCCATAACACCTCAGCAGTGCCACAGGCTGATAGCTTCCATGCCACGCCGCATTGAGGCAGTAATTGCTGCAAAAGGGGCCCAAACCATACAGTATGCATGCTTATACTTTTCTTGTCTGAGATTGTGGATTTGGGGTTTTCATGAGCTGTAAGCCATAATCATCACAATTATGACAAATCACGGCTTGAACTATCTTGCTTTGCATGTAATGAGTCTATCTCATATATTAGTTTCACCTTTTAAGTTGCATTAGTGAAATAAATGAACTTTTGCACGATATTCTAATTTTTTCGAGTTTCACCTGTATGTGCTGCCATTGGGATTCCAGTGCATGTCCTTTTTAATGGGGTCTGCCATGCTTAGGCCTAGATTAAATGTGAAACTCAAAAATATTAGCACTTCTTTTTGGGCTCATTTTTACAAGCCCCACGTTATTTTTTATCGTTTGATCAATGCTTTGGTTAAATATTTATCCATCCACTTGTAATACCACATTGTGCGCTATTCTTTGCACAAGGTTGCACAAAAGATAACTTCCTGCACAATTAATTGCTCTTTATTGTAATCAATAATATTTTTGCTTTAGTATGTTCCGTTAAATCCAACACATTTAACTCTCAAAACAGGGCTGTGACAAACCAGAAGTGGTAGAAAATTGCAGGTGTAGCAGTTTAGCACACGAGTACTTTATTTTTCACTCTGTACCAGTTTTTCCTGGGTGGTGAGGCTTTTCCTGTGTCGGTCTAGTCTTCTAGCGAATGTTTGGCCTTCCAGCAGCGTCTGGTTTTTAAAGAGGTGTTAATGTTAACTCACGGGATTTAGCAGTTCCAAGGAAAGAAAATGAGCCAAACTCACTGCAGCTATAAAGAAATAAGTGAAAATGGAACTGGGTAGAAAAATAAATAAAATAATCAACAGCACTAGCTTCTCCACCTCTCTATCCCTCCCCAGGTCTAAGCATAAGGTCAGATAAGTGTTCTTCTATATTGATACAAATAATGACTTCCCTTGATGGAAAAGATAAACAGAAAAAAAATATATATATTTTTTTTCTTTCACATTTTTCAAGGTCAACAAATGCAAACATTGGTCAAAATGTTAGAGAGAGATGCAACTTAAACTTTTTTTCTTTCATGATTCAGAACATATACTTTTAAATAACTTCCCAATTTACTTCTATTATCAAATTTGCTGCATTCTCTTGGTATCCTTCATTGAAGGAGCAGCAATGCATTACTGGGAGTGAACACATCAGTAGAACCAATGACAAAAGGCATATATGTGCTGCCACCAATTAGTAGCTAGTTCCAAGTAGTGCATTGCAGCACCTGAGCCTACCTAGGTATGCCTTGGAATACTATGAGAACAAAGCAAATTTGCTAATAGAAGTAAAGTAGAAAGTGGTTTAAAAGTGTATGGTCTGTCATAATCATGCAAGAAAAAAAAACTTGGGTTTCATGTCCTTTTAATATTTTTTAAGAATATAGTACTTATTTGTAGGACTGGTTTTACTTTAAATGTGTCTACAGAAACATAAAATACAAGTTGGCTAGATGCTTTTGTCCCCTATGGGATGCCATCATTAAACTACCAGTCGTACGTACTTTACAGAAGCAGACGCTCCATCATGTGAATATATATAGGAAAGTAATGCTGGGATTTCCATCATTTGGATGAAGACGAGCAGCTTCCATAATGGATGTTTTTCTGTAGAATCCTGTAACACACATTTTCCAGTTCTGGCTCAGTGATGTTGTTCGGATGCTTTTCCAAAGCAGCATTGATACAGACAGACACAAATACATTAGCCCCCTTGACTGATCTTAGTTTTGCTTAACCCCTTGTGTAAAACATACAAATTGTTTATTTTTATTCTTATGTTATTTCCATGTGTTTATAGCATTACACAGTAGTAAAATACCCTACTCCTCAGGGTTAACAATGCAACTGGGAATTTCAAGGACTTTAGTATTTCAAGGACTTTAGTATTTAGTGTCTACTACCTGTCAGTCCTTTATGTGCCAATATACCAGAAATATGGATATCTCATCGGCAGCACTATAGACTGACTTTCCTTTCTGTGCTACATGGGGTTTAAAGGATTCTGAGTTAAAGAGACATAAAAGTGCAAATGCTGTAATGTATGAGAGAATTTTATTATTGCACCGTTGCTTGCTTATAACTATTTTTAACTCCTGCAAAAGGGTTAAACACCTTGTTAAAGTCCACTCCAGTGCAGCACTACTGGGAGGTAGCTGGTGGTTGGTGGCTATGCACGCATGTCTCTTGTCATTTACTCACCAGATGTGCCAAGCAAGGTTCCAGTTGCCTAGTTGTGCATTGCTAATCTCGAGCTGATGTAAGCTATGTGTTTATCCTCTTTGCAAGGGTTAAACACATTGAACTCCGTGTATTAAAGGGACTGGCGGAGAAGGTTCCAATTTGGGAACATGTCCGTCTGGTTTTGCTGCCTAGATGTACCACTTGACAAGGACTTCCTTGTGCGCCTCTGCTCTCTCGTGAGAGCTCATGGCCTGTCAGTCACTCTGAGCCAAAACTTCTTACATTGCAAGGACTCAAAAGCTTAAGTGTCAAAATAAAATGCACAGTAGAGCATTTTCTATTTGCACTTTTATGTACCTTTAAATTTTGAGTTTAATGTAATTTTAAACGGTAGCGCAAAGTTTATTCTCTTACTGAGACTGTTGCTCATTTTATCAATGTACACAAAAAAGATAACACAATTTGTATAGCTCCTTTTAAATGTAGTTTACTTGAGGCAGAATTAATTTCTTGAGAGATACAATTTGTTTTTTTTGTTGCTCTAGAACTGACAGTGTGCTTCCTGCGAGCGTGTTTATGGTTTTGTTTACTTCTCTGGTTCTACCAAAATTCTAAGAGAGTGTAATTGATGCAACTAAATGGGTTTAAAATGTCTATTTGCAGGTAAAAAGAAGAAGCAGAAAAAGAGTGAAGCGGGCGGTGAGTGGCGGGAGAGGAGGAACGCTATCAGGCTGACTGAAGAGCACACACTGGAGACGCTGGTGGTTGCTGATGCAGACATGGTGCAGTATCATGGTGCGGAGGCTGCACAGAGATTTATTTTGACTGTGATGAACATGGTAAATATAAAAATACAAAATATATTTAGAGGACTTGTAATTTATTAGAGCCAAGTAGTTCCCTAACATGTTTTATATGTTGGTGTTTGTTTGTCTTATTTGTCAATTTGTCTGAATGTTCTCCATTTAGCTCTTTGTCAGTGTATATAGGGCATAGATGGTGCCAGTGCTGCGTCAATACACATGGAAGTGAGGGGGAGAAGGAAACAAAGATAAAAAGACATTTAAAATGGAGGGAACAAGGAGGAGGGACAATAAGGAGAGAGTTCAAGAAAGGTGTAATCTCCAGCCTGCAGCTAATCTCTATAGGCACAGGAATAAAAGGATTCTTATATTGATTGCCAAGTAACCATTACAAAGACAAACCATAATATATACTTTTTTCTAAATGTCAGAAATGTGTAAAGGGACTTAATAAGCAGACAATAAAATATCACACAAACATCTCTATGTAAAAAAGTAAGATATTTTACCTCAAAAGTTTTTCATTTGACAATAGTAAGTGCAACAGTTATCCATCAGTTACTGTCTAGCTGCAGGATGGAAAAAAACAATAGCCAACCAGCATTAGCAGTGCTGAGGTCATGCTTTGCTTTACTGTGATCTCATGAGATTTTTGAGGTAAAATATCTTCCTTTTGTTCAGGTGATATTTTCTTGTCAGCTTTTTACAGCTATGCTGCATCACTTTCAAGTGCTTCAACAATTGGGTATCATGTTCCTTCTCAAAATTGGCAAGAATTTATCCAAATGAGAGGGAACTGAACCTCAGCTGATTATATTCAATATTCTCTTTGAGAATATATAACCAGCAAACTCTACTTTATTGAGACCAATATTTCACAGATGAGTTCTCAGTTGATTGTTATTCACAATTATTATTATACTTTATTTATAAAGCGTCAAAAACTTCTGCAGCACTGTATAATGTCTTTGAGTTATAGAACGTATGTAATTTAATAGGCGCCTCTAAATTATACGAAACATTATCTAAACAGACTAGTAGACTGGTTTATTTTTGGCGTTGAGGCTGCCCTTTTTACAATCCTGATTGTTTAACTTTTTAACCAGTCAAGATTGGATTTTGAAAATCGTTGAAGAACCAGATCATGTCAAGGATCGAGAAGAAGACTGCTTGCTGCAGTCCAGAAGATGCCAAAGATTATTTTACTTTGCCTGATTGAGGCATTTGTTTTTAGGAAGGGGTTAGGTGTAGGGATTTTGCATCCAGTTGGGGACTGCATAAAGTAGGTTACTTATGGGGATAATGTATTTGATTTAGATAATGAGTTATTTGCCATTGAGGAATGGATCATATGGAGTGTTTAATTGGTCTGAGATCATATAGAGTGGTGTGTTGATGGAAGGGGATAGTTTGTGTATTTGTAGTGGGGAGAGTCACACTGTTGGATTTGGGGTTTGTTGAAAGTGAGATAGCTTTGCATTTAGAGTTAATTGCTCTGGAACAGAGCTGTTTGGGGGACAGTAACAATTAGCGTTTATTATAGTTTGTGAAGGCTAAGTGATATGGGTATTGTCACGGGAGACCAGCACTCTATACCGTTGTTTAACTGGGATCATTTTAATGAGCAAAACTAATGGTGAAATAAATTATACTTTATTCACAAAAAATAGGCAAACCCACAGAAGTACACAAAATACAGAAAGATCACACTCACTTTGGTGCTAGGAGAAAAACTACCCTGTTCTATCAGCCACAGTCAGTAGAATCCAGGTAAATACAAATAGTCCTCTTGCACAGTCTTGTTATAGTCCCTTAGAGAGCTCTTGGGTAATCGACCCCTGTATAGTTCAGGCAACTTGGAATAACCCTCTCTTTTTCCCACACAAAGTGGTTTTAAAAACTGCCCATCTTTTGTCAGCTTACAACACGCCCCCTAGCGATGATCTTAGCAACCAATCGTAACCCAGCACACAGAGGGACATCACTGTTAACAGCTGTCAGTTCCACCCCCTGATCACCTGCTGAGATTGTAGACAGTCTGGCTGAGGATGTACAAATGCAGCCTTTTGAAGTGCCAGATATGAGGGTAATAGATGGACCAGATACCACTTTTGTCCCTAGAAGATTTACTGCCATGAGTAATTAACTCTCTGCTTTGAAGCAGCCTGCTCATATATGTAAATCAGTCTTTTAAGCAGAGACTGTGAAAATCTTTCTTTGTACACTGGCTTGTGACATAATTTGTACAAATAGCAATACACCACTGTTATTGACATACAGGCATGAGAGGTAAGCCCCAAAACACAGAATAAGGGAAACCATGTGGGCCCAACCCCCCATTAGTGAGCCTGGGCACCCACCCTTCCGTCACACCTCCCCCCTATGATAAGGGCAATGTTACGACCGCCTCATCCGGCTGGTTAACTTGCCAGACCCTGCATGTGGCAACTGACTCATTAGGGCTGTCCTGTCTGGAGAGTCCATCTGAATTTCCATACTCACTGCCTTTTTTGTGCTGAATAGAAACATTAAATTCTTGTAATGCCAAACTCCAGCACAGCAATTTACCGTTCTCCCCAGACACCCTTTGCAATCAACTCAGGGGGTTGTGATCTGTGATCACAGTGAAGGTCTGTCCATACAAATTTGCATAGCGCTCACACTATGGCCACTTCTCTGGGTAGCAGTTTCCTGCTCAAATACACCACAGGGTATTCACTCCCCTCCTCCCCCACCTGGCTGAGCACAGCCCCTATGCCATAGTCCGAGGCATCGGTCTGCACCAAGAATTTCTTGCTGTAGTCCTGTGCGGATAGAATTGGAGCTCTAGCCAGCACAGTCTTCAGCGCCTCAAAGGAGTTTTCACAGGCGGGAGACCAGGCTACCAGACTGCGGCGTCCGTTTTGGAATCAGACCGAACTGCATCCCTAAACTGTATCCCTAATTCTCGCCACCCACCCTTAGTCTCTAAGTCGTGGGACACAGGGACAGGTAACAGGGAAGGTAAGTTGGGCTCTAATGACTCAGTCTGGCTTACCTGCCTGGTCTCAGCAGAAACCTCTGAAACTGTTGGTCCGAAATGCAGGGGGGCGACGGGTTCCGTATTGGTAATCCTTGCTGACTGACTCCTGGTGCAACAGGACCCAGCTCTGTGGTAAATACACATCACATGCCCTAGATCATGGCCAACTAGGTCCACCATGCGGCATGTCCTCCATCTGGCATGGTCACTTGCATCCCAAGCCCCGGGAGTAAATCCTCTGGCTTGACCCTATCAGTTCGGACCAGGTTCACGGTGGCACCAGAGTCCAACAAACCGGCTGCAGGTCGGTCCCCAATAGTCACCGTTCGCAGATGCTTCTGCCGGACATCGTTAGGCTGCATCCCAACTAGTGCAACCTGATTCCCTTCTGTGTCTGTTGTGGGCCCCGAGGGCCAAGTACAGATCTCTCTGCTGCCACCTCCCTCAGGGTTGGTGCCATGGTTGCACTTGGTAACTCTGTGTGTGCCAGCCGGCCTCGCAGCTGGAGCGGTTTGCCCCTGAAGGGGTACCCTGTAGTTGTCCCGATTTGGACAATCTGGTCGGATGTGACCCAGCTTTGGGGGCACCCGCTTCAGCTGGCTTAGGTGCCCACGGAGTGGTATTTGTAATTCCTTTAGCTGGCCCAGCCACATGTTTAGGAGTCAATTTCTTGTGAATTACTGCCCGACTGACCACAAACTCGTCTGCCAGCTTAGCAGCTTCCACATTGGTTTTAGGTTTACGGTCAAAAACCCATGCCCTCACTTCAGACGCACTGCTGCAAAAGTTGTTCTTGGAATATTAAGTCCAGCAGGGTGTGGTATTTATCAACCCCACATCCCATTACCCACTGAGTCCGATACAAGGCCATGCGAGCCCCATATTCCACGTAGGACTCTTGGGGTAACTTTTCCTCAGTCCTGAACTTTCCCCTGTAAGCTTCTGGGGTGAGTGCATACTGCACCAAGATCATAGCCTTCACATGGCCATAATCATCCCCATCCTCACCAGGGATGGACTGCAAAGTCCTTTTTAGCCTTCCCGGATAACAATTGGCTTAGTCTCAAAACCCAATCCCGGGGTGGCACTCGATATCTTCGACACTGGGTCTTAAAATCTCTTAAGTGTGGTGGTCCACTCGGGGGGCCGACTGCTCCCCGTTGACAAGGTGGGAGTGGGGTGCTGTTCCATGAATGGCTGCCAACATCGAATGTGCTCATCAGTTGTTGCCCCCTCTCCCCATGAGGCCGGGAGTGCGGTGAGACTAGTAGCCACAGGGACTACCCCCTCCGCACTCCCCAAAACAAGTCCATCCGTATCCAAACATTCACCCTCACCATCCACATGTCCTTCCACCACCGAGGCTAGATTAATCTCCTGCACCCCGGGTTGTCTGCCGGCTGCTGCCCCTGCAGCTGAGGGGCCCTTCCCCTCTGGACAAGCAAATCCTGCTTCATGAGCTTCCAAGTCCTGCTCCAGCTCTGTCTTGGACCAACCGTCCATTGGTAGCCCATAGCTGCTACACCTGTTCACAATCCTGGCGCGGTCCCATGATCGGAATCGTTCTGACCGCTGGTCTATGTTCGTCTGCTGGCACTAAGCTAAGTGACAGAGAGACCCTGTGCCTTTCCTGATCTGTGTAAAGTGTGTAAGTCACTATTAGTTTTGAGGGCTTGCAATCTGCAAGCTCTCTTTTATGTTAGACCCCGCAGGATTTTAAACATAAAAGCTCAATGATCTCACCGCTGCCACCATTAATTTCCTTTAAGAGCCTGTCATGGGAGACCAGCACTCTATACCATTGTTTAACTGGGATCCTTTCAATGAGCAAAATGAATAATTAAATAAATTGTACTTTATTCACTAAAAATTGGCAAACCCACAGAAGAACACAAAATACAGAAAGAACACACTCACTTTGGGGCTAGGAGAAAAACTACCCTGTTCTATCAGCCACAGTCAGTAGAATCCAGGTAAATACAAATAGTTCTCTTGCACAGTTTTGTTATAGTCCCTTAGAGAGCTCTTGGGTAATCGACCCCTGTATAGTTCAGGCAACTTGGAATAACCCTCAACCAATCATAACCCAGCACACAGAGGGACATCACTGTTAACAGCTGTCAGTCCCACCCCCTGATCACCTTTTGAGATTGTAGTTAGTCTGTCTGAAGATGTACAAATACAGCCTTTTGAAGTGCCAGATCTGAGGGTACCAGATACCACTTTTGTCCCTAGAAGATCTATTGCCATGAGTAATTAACTCTCTGCTTTGAAGCAGCCTGCTCAGATACGTAAATTTTAAGCAAAGACTGTGAAAATCTTTCTTTGTACACTGGCTTGTGACATCATTTGTAAAACTAGCAATACACCACTGTTATTGACATACATACATGAGAGGTAAGCCCCAAAACACAGAATAAAGGAAACCATGTGGGCCCAACCCCCATCAGTGAGTCTGGGCCCCCACTCTTCTGTCACAGGTATGGTTTGTTTTTTATCTTTATTGCCAATGGTGGTTAACTCAGTGTTGATGAACATTTATTATTTAACTTACAATGCGTAAATGGTTTGTTGAATTTACTATCAACAGTCGTAGGATGCTATCTCATGTTGTGTTCTAGTGGCTCCTAGACCTTTGATTTTTATATATAGATTTGTTTTATGGCAGGAAACCTTTTTTTTTCTTCTCAGAAGCACAGCTAATCCCTGTATAATTAAATCACTTTTACATCTAGTACTACACAATTGCATTTATTTGCTACTATGTATATGTTTAGTGTATGATGTAAACTGTACTATTTCAGTTCCACAACAGCTGTTAAAGCATTTTCATAAATGTGGAACCTCTTTGGACTGCCTGGAATCTGCTTTATGTTGTGGGACAAGGAATGATATGATGTCAGAGCACTCATAAAATTCTTCTTCATATAAATACAATATATAATTCCAGTTGCATTAAAGTGTTAGTTTGTAAAACAAGAACAGCTAGTTGATTTCAGATTTAGCAAGCAGAAAATTGAATGTGTTTTCTCTGGATACTAAAGAATCCTCTACATTAAATGGATACTAAAACCAAATTTTTCTCTCTTATGCTTCAGATAGAGCATGCAATTTTAAGCGACTTTCTAATTTACTCCTATTATCAAATTTTCTTTGTTCTCTCGGTATCGTTATTTGATAAAGAAGGAATTACATTTTAGGAGCCAGCCCATTTTTGGTTCAGCCCCCTGGATAGTGCTTGCTGATTGGTGGTTACATTTAGCCACCAATCAGCAAGTGCTACCCAGATGCTGAACCTAAAATTGGCCGGCTTCAAAGCTTTCATTCCTGCTTTTCAAATAAAGATACCAAGAGAACAAAGAAAATTTGATAATAGGAGTAAATTAGAAAGTTACTTAAAGTTGCATGCTTTATCAGAATCATGAAAGAACAAATTTGGGTTTAGTGTCCCTTTAATTTTATGAAATAATTTTATGATATTTTTTTACATAGTCGACAATGTTAAAAATCCACACAGTTGTATAACTTGAAAACAACATTTCAGGTCAGTGGAAGCTCATATTTGGAGCCAACATAGCATAATAGCTAACCCTTTTTTATGTTTTCCATTTACTGAACAGCACTGATCTTGAGGTCAGTTTAGTTAGGCAACTCCTGTAACCACACAGTAAGTCCTTTAATCAAATCATAAAACACTTGGATAAACATATTCCGCCTTAAATGACCATGTAACAGTATTGCAACCCACAGTTCTCAGAAGCCTAGATTCCAGTCTTATCATTGCACTTTTTAATTTTTTTTTGCATATTCAGCAGTTTGCTTTCTAAAGCCCGTTTCCCAATTCTGTTGATATTTAATTGAATACTGTAGCTTTATTCATGCGCATTATTGATTACCATCATAACACTTATACCTCCTAATCCCAACAAGAAAGGTGGACTGTATGAGGGCAAAATACATTTCTTTCCCTGGAAAGGTTTATGAAAATAATCCTCAATAAACCTCTGACAAATTAAAACCTTATTCAACATATATGACTGTGTTTGTGAATGTTTGTATATATAAATTGATGAGAGCAATTTACTCATAAATGGTAGAATTTCAACAAAAAGGCCATTGAATACACTAAAATTAGAAATAATCATTTTGATGAAGAAGTCATTTAATATTTGTATACATCATTATAGGCGTTTCATAAGCAATTTGGGGCTGTACAATAATATGGGGGGAATGAGATTTCAAGAGGTTGGATGTTATTAAGCTAACTGAAGCTTACCACACTCCACAAATTGTAAAGATTTTTGTATTGATTTTGATAGGAGATAGAACATGGCCTAATGTTAAATTTCTGAAATTTTTAAGGCCCTGAAGCCATTCAAAAGGCACTGAAAATTACTTTGTTTTAATTGTTGCTTTCAATATCGTTATTTGACCATGAAGATACATAACAAAAGCCATTAAGCAACACTGTAAGCTAAATGCATGAAAGCATAGGACCATTCGTCACTTTTATACAAGTCTTTCTATTTGAGGAAGTACCTTATATGTTGAGCAATGGGATCATGTAATATCCCCTCAGTTCAGCTCTGAAAGACATTTTTTTTTAAGATGGTTCTGGCTTGGATTTCTGGAATTTTAGTAACATTTGAGGTAAGGAGTGCCTATATATTGTAACCAGTTATACCAGCTTATAAATATTCTCCATCTCCTCTTTTAATGTCATTTCTTTCAATAGTGAACGAGATTACAACAGAGCTGCTTAAGTAGTGTGATATGTGGTCTGATTTAATCATTTATACACTGCACATTAATGGATTATGGATGTCTAGCACCAGTCATACAATTTAAGGGATATCTCTCCTTATGGAATACTCAAATTGACAAAATGTGTTGTTCACCTGTGCAGCAAAGATATCCTCAGATCTTGACATACTTGTGTTGTGGACATCAAGGATTTGGGTTGGAGAAATTTTAACTGTCTAATTGTTGCCAAAGCTACTCCTGGATACTTTTGCCTAGATTTAGAGTTCTGCGTTAGGGTTAAAAAGCAGCGTTAAGGGTTCTTAACGCTGCTTTTTAACGCCCGCTGGTATTTAGAGTCAGGCAGGAAAGGGTCTACCGCTCACTTTCTTTCCGCGACTCGAGGCTACCGCAAATCCCCTTACGTCAATTGTGTATCCTATCTTTTCTATGGGATTTTCCTAACGCTGGTATTACGAGTCTTGGAAGAAGTGAGCGGTAGAGCCTCTATCGTCAAGACTCCAACCGCAAAAAAAGTCAGTAGTTAAGAGCTTTATGGGCTAACTCTGGAACATAAAGCTCTTAACTACTGTGCTATAAAGTACACTAACACCCATAAACTACCTATGAACCACTAAACCGAGGCCCCCCCCCACATCGCAAACCCTATAATTAAAGTTTTTAACCCCTAATCTTCCGACCGGACATCGCCGCCACCTACATTATCCCTATGAACCCCTAATCTGCTGCCCTTAACATCGCCGCCACCTACCTACACTTATTAACCCCTAATCTGCCGACCGGACATGACCACCTATATTATATTTATTACCCCCTAATCTGCCCCCCCCCAATGTTGCCGCCACCTACCTACACTTATTAACCCCTAATCTGCCGACCGGACATCGCCGCCACTATAATAAATGTATTAACCCCTAAACCGCCGCACTCCCGCCTCGCAAACACTATAATACATTTTATTAACCCTTAATCTGCCCTCCCTAACATCGCCGCCACCTACCTACAATTATTAACCCCTAATCTGCCGCCCCCAACGTCGCCACTACTATAATAAAGTTATTAACCCCTAAACCTAAGTCTAACCCTAACCCCCCTAACTTAAATATAATTTAAATTAAACTAACTAGATTTACTATAATTAAATAAATTAATCCTATTTAAAACTAAATACTTACCTATAAAATAAACCCTAATATAGCTACAATATAACTAATAGTTACATTGTAGCTATTTTAGGATTTGTATTTATTTTAACTAGGTACAATAGCTATTAAATAGTTAATTACTATTTAATAGCTACCTAGTTAAAATAATTACAAAATTACCTGTAAAATAAATCCTAACCTAAGTTACAAATACACCTAACACTACACTATCATTAAACTAATTAAATAAATTACCTACAATTATGTAAACTAAAATACAATTAAATAAACTAAATTATAATACAAAAACAAACACTAAATTACAAAAAATAAAAAAAATTACAATAAGTTTAAACTAATTACACCTAATCTAAGCCCCCTAATAAAATAAAAAAGCCCCCCAAAATAATAAAATGCCCTACCCTATCCTAAATTACAAAGTAATCAGCTCTTTTACCAGCCCTTAAAAGGGCTTTTTGCGGGGCATTGCCCCAAAGTAATACGCTCTTTTACCTGTAAATAAAAATACAATACCCCCCCAACATTACAACCCACCACCCACATACCCCTACTCTAAAACCCACCCGATCCCCCCTTAAAAAAACCTAACACTACCCCATTGAAGATCACCCTACCTGGAGCCGTGTTCACCCAGCCGGGCACCGATGGGCCAGAAGTGGACATCCAGAGCGGCAGAAGTCTTCATCCGATCGGGGCAGAAGAGGTCCTCCAAGCGGCAGATGTCTTTATCCAAGCAGCATCTTCTATCTTCAATCAACCAGAGCGGAGCCATCTTGAATCCATCCGACGCGGAGCCATCCTCTTCGTACGATGTCCTAAGGCCGAATGAAGGTTCCTTTAAATGACGTCATCCAAGATGGCGTCCCTCGAATTCCGATTGGCTGATAGGATTCTATCAGCCAATCAGAATTAAGGTAGGAAAAATCTGATTGGCTGATGCAATCAGCCAATCAGATTGAAGTTCAATCCGATTGGCTGATCGAATCAGCCAATCGGATTGACCTTGCATTCTATTGGCTGATCGGATGGCTCCGCGTCGGCTGTATTCAAGATGGCTCTGCTCCGCTCCGGTTGATTGAAGATAGAAGATGCCGCTTGGATGAAGACATCTGCCGCTTGGAGGACCTCTTCTGCCCCGATCGGATGAAGACTTCTGCCGCTCCGGATGTCCACTTCTGGCCCATTGGTGCCCGGCTGGGTGAATACGGCTCCAGGTAGGGTGATCTTTAATGGGGTAGTGTTAGTTTTTTTTAAGGGGGGATCGGGTGGGTTTTAGAGTAGGGGTATGTGGGTGGTGGGTTGTAATGTTGGGGGGGTATTGTATTTTTATTTACAGGTAAAAGAGCTGATTACTTTGGGGCAATGCCCCGCAAAAAGCCCTTTTAAGGGCTGGTAAAAGAGCTGATTACTTTGTAATTTAGGATAGGGTAGGGCATTTTATTATTTTGGGGGGCTTTTATTTTATTAGGGGGCTTAGATTAGGTGTAATTAGTTTAAACTTATTGTAATTTTTTTTATTTTCTGTAATTTAGTGTTTGTTTTTGTATTTTAATTTAGTTTATTTAATTGTATTTTAGTTTACATAATTGTAGGTAATGTATTTAATTAGTTTAATGATAGTGTAGTGTTAGGTGTATTTGTAACTTAGGTTAGGATTTATTTTACAGGTAATTTTGTAATTATTTTAACTAGGTAGCTATTAAATAGTTATTAACTATTTAATAGCTATTGTACCTAGTTAAAATAAATACAAAGTTGCCTGTAAAATAAATATAAATCCTAAAATAGCTACAATGTAACTATTAGTTATATTGTAGCTATATTAGGGTTTATTTTATAGGTAAGTATTTAGTTTTAAATAGGGTTAATTTATTTAATTATAGTAATTTTATTTTGTTTTATTTAAATTATATTTAAGTTAGGGGGGTGTTAAGGTTAGACTTAGGTTTAGGGGTTAATAACTTTATTATAGTAGCAGCGATGTTGGGGGCGGCAGATTAGGGGTTAATTGTAGGTAGGTGGCGGCGATGTTAGGGAGGGCAGATTTGGGGTTCATAAAATTTATTATAGTGTTTGCGAGGCGGGAGTGCGGTGGTTTAGGGGTTAATACATTTATTATAGTGGCGGCAATGTCTGGTCGGCAGATTAGGGGTTAATAAGTGTAGGTAGGTGGCGGCGACATTGGGGGGGCAGATTAGGGGTTAATAAATATAATATAGGTGTCGGCGATGTTAGGGGCAGCAGATTAGGGGTTCATAGCTATAATGTAGGTTGTGGCGGTGTCCGGAGCGGCAGATTAGGGGTTAATAATAAAATGCAGGTGTCAGCGATAGAGGGAGCTGCAGATTAGTGGTTAATAAGTGTAAGGTTAGGGGTGTTTAGACTCGGAGTTCATGTTAGGGTGTTAGGTGTAGACTTAGAGAGTGTTTCCCCATAGGAAACAATGGGGCTGCGTTAGGAGCTGAACGCTGCTTTTTTGAAGGTGTTAGTTTTTTTGTTTCCTATGGGGATATCGTGCATGAGCATGTTTTTCCAGCTTACCGCTACCGTAAGCAACGCTGGTATTGAGAGTTGAAGTGGAGCTAAATTTAGCTCAACGCTCCCTTTTCTGAGGCTAACGCAGCCATTAAGAAAACTCATAATACCAGCATTGTCTTAAAGGGACACTGTACTCAAAAAATTTATTTTGTGATTCACATAGAGCATGCATTTTTAAGCAACTTTCTAATTTACTCCTATTATCAAATTTCCTTCATTCTCTTGGTATATTTATTTGAAAAGCAAGAATGTAAGTTTAGATGCCGGCCCATTTTTGGTGAACAACCTGCTTTGTCCTTGCTGATTGGTCAGCACCAATAAACAAGTGCTGTCCATGGTCCTGAAGCAAACATTTTGCTGGCTCCTTAGCTGAGATGCCTTCTTTTTCAAATAAAGATAGCAAGAGAACGAATTAAAATTGATAATAGAAGTAAATTAGAAAGTTGCTTAAAATGTCATGCTCTATCTGAATCATGAAAGAAAAAATTTGGGTTCAGTGTCCCTTTAAGGGTGCGCTGGAAAAAAAAGGCTTGTTAGCACCGCGGGTCTTTACAGACAAAACTCTAAATCTAGGCGCTTGTGTTTCGAATTATTAACACATGTACGGTATGTATCCCCATCAATGCAAACCATGAAAAACTTGGTGGGATAAAGAGGTAAAACAATCTGCTAAACACAGCACACCATTACCAGATGCTTGTATTAAAAGATAATAAGGAGGAAACAAACTTTCAGCAGTTGCTGGACAGTTCATGCCTGTTGCAACCTCAGTGGCAATCTGTACAACACAAAATGTTATGGTGGCTATGCCTCTTTTGATCCTAATGTTTATCCTTAGTCTACTTTAAACACCATTTTGGAAGCCAGGTTTATCATAAGCATGTTAACTTTTACACCATTATTGTTATTTATTTTATTAAATGTGGGCTCAATAGATATTTAGCAAAATTAATATAGATTAGCTGCACCTTCTTTAGTTTTTGGTCCAGTCACATTGCATTGTAGTAATGTCTATATTTTGGCAACCACAATGCCTTCGACTGCTGGGGGAGGATTCCTGTTAACCTCTAATATGTAACTCTCTAACCCTAGTTTCTTATCCAACCCTAAACCTCAGTCCCTAAACTTAACCTTACATGACTTAGAGATTGCAACATTTTGGTACCAGGATGTCATGGACTGTATGGTCTTTGCTGCTGATCTTATTAAACATGTAACCATGTGACTGAGAAATGACTGACCTTACTGCAAACAAATTTACTCTACATTCACTACATAGAGTACCCCGCAAACACACTGACACTTGGTAATAGCAGCTCACTTTGGTTGTAATGGTCATGCTTCTAAATTAACAATTTAAAGGGATATAAAACAGTCTGTTTCATTGTCGTAATAAAAAAAACTCTAAGCAGTAGCTTTATACTTTTACTACATTTGTTCAATGTCCATTACTTCCTGTCATAGCCCAACAAGTTACTTTTCCCATGCTCAGAAGAGAACAGAATGTAACTTAATTTACAAACATTTCAGCTTTCACATCTTTCTGAGGGCAAAGGCTACAGTGAGAATTTCTAAGTGCTAATTTTACAAGAAAAAAAGTAAATTGTTTGCTGTTTTTTTTGTTTCTTTGTTTTACAAAATCTGTTTGCTTAGATTTAGCATATTTGTTTTTACTAAAGGAGGACTGTTTCAAATCTCTTAAAGTAAAGGGATATTTTGAATGTCAAAGAAAGGAGTTTTACTTAGGTCATTAATGTGCTGTGCTATGTTTACAACATAACTCATTCAGTCCAAGGGACTGTGAGTGCAGCACATGATGATAGAAGGAGCTGATTGTCTCTCTGCAAATATACTATGCCCAGGGTTGTGAGAACATCCAAAGACCTTCTAAACATGTGATGTATACCAACATTCAGATGACCGTTAACATTAATTAATAGATATAAGAAGATACATTTGAAATGCTCCGCTATTAATAATGATCCATCACTGCAGAAATATTTTGCAGTATAAATGTGTTTGCAAAAATGCTTTTTTTTAAAAAAAGTTATCACTGCGTATGTGAGATATCTACTGCTGAAACTGGTGAGATCTGTACACAAGTAAAGTGCTAAATATGTTATCACAGAAACACTGGCAGTTATTAAAAGAAGTATTATGGTGCAAAATGCATTTTTTAAAATATGTAATTTATATGCAATTACATTTTTTTATATATATACTTTATAGACTCCATTCACTAGGTGAAATACATTGTAGTTAGTTCCATGTGCATTTCTCTCTTTAATAGCTAGTACAACTTTTGTTATGAATATTGTTTAATTAATGTATCATCCATTCTATAAAACTCTACTTCTTCATGACTATTTTTATTATTATTATCATCTTTTATTACCTTTTACTATTGTCTTTTTTAGCATTATCCCTATGAGACCCGTCTTATGTATTTTGTTTTTTACTTATGTTTGATAGTGAAAAATACTGACATTTTATAGACTATTATGTAACTTTGTCTTCCATTTATTGTGCACCTAATTTTATCATTTCATGCCCCCTAACTGTATCTCTCTCCTGGGATAATTGCAGGTTTACAACTTGTTCCAGCATCACAGTCTAGGACTCAAAGTGAGCATCAGAGTTACCAAGCTGGTCCTGCTGCACAGCCGACCGGTAAGGAGGGAGCTAAGGATGTGTAATGCGTTGCACTCTTTTTACTATATATAGGATACTGTGCCACTAATTGTATAGTATAATAAAATGACTAGTCACCAAAGAATTCCATTTAATTAAAGGGACATTAAATACTAAATACATTTTATAACCATAGTATTGAGGTTATTTCCTGCCTCCCTCTAGTCATGGGTGCCACATGTTGAAGTTTATCTTTCACTACATTCCATTGCTGACCTGTTTGCACATGTGCAGCAACTCTCCTTCAGATACCTGCAGTGTAACCTAGATTCCAAAATGGCAGCACCCATGATTAGAGGGAGGTGCCTGAAATGTATTTATTGTTTAGTGTCCCCTTAAAAAGACCCCAGGCCACAGATTAAAACCAATTTTAAAATCACTGATGTTTTGAAATGAAACATCTCACATATATGATGACTTTATCCATCTGTTACTAAATAGATTGGAATATGTTACAATTAATATAATACATACAATTTGTTTTGAAGAGTGTTACAGATCTGAACACTGTATCCATACGGTAGTCTCTATTGTGGGCTAATGTCCTTGTAGGCTCTGAATAGGTATGGATTGCAAGGTTTGTAGAGACTAAGGAATGCCAGAATTTATAAATAGGTTATTTTTCAATGAGGAAGTAGATTGCAGAGCTAGAGAATTCTAGAAAAATGTGAGTACAAACTGGTAAGATATCTTAATGTTTCATGTAAGTCGATTTTTTTAAAATTCGTAATATATTGAGGTTATTTATGGATGGTAACATTATTTAGAACACCTTCAGACACAGATGAGGAGGTCAGATTGAAAGCTGAAATTGTTTTAGGTAGATCGAGATCTTCTACAGCTTACATAATTTGTGGTAATTTTATTAAGTAGTAAATGTAATGTAGTATAAGAAATGAACTAAAATTAATGATACAAGAGTGTGGTTTTAATACATGGATATCTCCATATAGTTGCTGTAGTGCTGAGATTCTTCTATAATGTTTACCCTATACACTAAACTAATGTGTCACTATATAGAGCAAGTTGTCTATTGGACACCATGGGGAGAGGTCCTTGGAGAGCTTTTGTCATTGGCAGAATGAAGAGCATGGAGGAACCAAATACCTGGGGACCAACCAAGTGCCAGGAGCAAAGGATGACATTCCTGTAGATGTAGCTGTTTTTATGACCAGGTAATGAAAGCCATTGTTATTCCTCTTGCGTATCTTCTCAGTTCATCTGCTGTTGTATACTGACACGGATTACTAGCCTGATTCAAATGGAAAACGGTTTTTGTGCTTCCCCTTTAGGACGGATTTCTGTGTCTACAAAGATGAACCTTGTGACACCGTGGGTATGTACAATAGCAGATTCTACTAGTATGTCTAACACATTTTGTAGGACATTAAGCTGCTTAATACAACTACATTAATGTGGTTACTACTCACCATGCTATTATTTTCCTCCTGTACCTGCAGCTCTCTTTAAAGCTATATACTGTGTGCCGCCATCTTGTATCATACATATTGTTGCCTCCTGTGACAGAAGCTATGCACATTCACAGATCAGTAACATTGCTGGGTTTTTGACAGCTGTAACTTGCACTTTGGGATATCTTGTACAGTTTAAAAGTTATATAACAGATATGAAAAAGACCTAAAGAATAACATAGAGAAATGCAGCCACTGCAAAATGCAGCTCATGCTTTTTATTGTGCATGATATGGCTTGTCAAGAAGACAAAAATGCCACTGATCTTTGAATTTGCACCACTACTGTCACAGGGTACAACGATACTTCAATTCCAAGATGGCGGTGTCCAGTGTGAAGATTCAGAATGTCACTACCCAGCACTTTTAAGGTGTTAAAATAAGTGAATTGCTTTAATGACAGCTGCAGGCACAGGATGAAAAATAATAGCAGTCAGTAATTACCATATTACTGTAGTGGTGCAGAGCAGTTTAATGTCTCTTTATGTTCTGCAGCTTCTTAATTATGAAGAATATAAAGTTAAATATAACGGGTTGACAAGGCTTGTGTGCAGATGTGTGTGTATATAAGGCTGGAGTTTTAGATTTCATACAGCATGTATGTATCTCCTTACCCAATATAAATGGATTGTCAGTCATCTACATGAACATAATGCTTAGTTAATTGTATCACTGCCTGCCTCTTGGAATATGACAGTAATGATATAGGAAACTAGCTGCAATTTGAACAATACAGATCTGTTTCACTGTTTATCAATGTAAAACTACTGGAAGCTGAAATGATGTATATAACAGGCTTTTTCAGGAGCTATATTTCTGCTGAGGGTGAGTACTCTTTTATATTGTATGGAAACTTCTAATTAAATTTGAAATGAGCGTTACTTTGAAGTCATAAAGAACAAAGTGACTCTGTATATGGTCCCTTTTCGAAACCTATAATGTGTGTACAGTACAGCAAAGTGAAATTGGAAAATACATTAAATAAGGAATGTAGTATAGATGTGCCATTCTCTAGTAAATTATAGTTATGAGCCATTTTTATTGTTGGTACACAATTGTAAGCTGAACAGAGTGCTCTTTATTGTAAATGGCAGGGAAAAAGCACTAGACACACAGAAGGAAAACTTGTGAAAACATGCACATGGTAAGTTAGTTCATCTAACAAAACCTAGTTAGCAGATCACATGACTGCACTCTAGGTAGAAGCCATCTTATAGAACAAGCTGATGTGCTATGTTTGTAACAGACTCTATTTTGTGTTATGGTCTTTATATGATCTCCAGATACTCTCACCTTTTTCATGTATATTTATTGCAGCTCTTCATTTATTACCTGACATGTTGTAGCTTTGTTTTACTTTATTTTAAAATATATTATAACGTTCAGTGCATGTTGTACAGTGTATCATTAATATTACCCATTGCAAGATTTACTTAGTTTTGTTCATCACGGTTGGGATAAGCAAAACAAATAAACTCACACAAGGTCCTGTAACAATAATAATGTTTATTATCTGCCCCTGCTGTTGGGAGTTTTGTTGGGATTTTATTAGATAAGGCTGGTTATTACTAAGTAATAAAATGCTAGCTCTGCTACTGCCTTGGTTTATACAAGTACTTCTATCATGTGATGGTTTAGCAGAGATTTAGCATAATGTGACGACCACTTTTAAAAGGACATAAACCCCACCCCAAAGAAAATAGTAATATATGTAAAAAAAATATTTATAAGGAAATAAAAGTGCAAAAAGATATTGCTCTAATGTATTGGAATATTTTATTATTTCACTATTGCCTGCATATAACTATAGGGTCAATCACAATCTATTGGCTGGTTTGTTTTTGGATGTTTTTCGGCCAGAAAAGGTCACTGTTCATTTTGACACAATCACAATAGTGTGTTCTTGGTTTTTTCCTGTTGTCACAATTGCATTTCCATCTTAATGGGAGGAGAGTCCACTGCTTCATTCATCACTTGAAGAACCTGGCCACCAGGAGGAGCCAAAGGCTTAAATACCTCCCCCCACTCCCCTCTTTTCTTCTCTCAAGTCCATGTCAGGAGCGACACTACTAACCTGTTAAACTTGAAGGGCCGTGTTCCTGTTTCACGGAGTTGATTCTGGCAAGATCGTTTCATTATATATATGTATATATATATATATATATATAAAAATATATATATATGTGATAACGAAAGAAGACAGGGTCACAGAGTGACTCCTTTTATCTATATAGAATCTAGGGTAATACCTTCGTAAGGGGGTTATGGAACAGGAGGGATTTTATTATGCATAATAGTGTGGAACAGTTAGAGAGATTGAGGCAGGCTTTTTTTTGTTCCTTTCTCTCAAGTGCAGGGGCAGTCCTGCATGGCACTCCATGTGACCGGGTGTGGCCTCTAACTCTTTCTCGACCTGCGTTCGGAGGAGACAAAAGCTCTTTCTTGTAGTCCGGGTCATAGGAGATGGTGAGTGCCCGGCCATTCGGATATAAAGGTGCCATTTAATAATTTGATCAAGTCCGTAATAAAGGAGCAAGCTATGGAGGACTCTGATATGTTAGAGGTTACTCCCTCTTTAGCTAAACCTATTAGCTGTGTATACTTTGAGGAGGTTCCGGTCAAACCGCCGACACAACTCTGTTCCACATGCTTTGACAATATTGCTATATCAAAAAAGAATAAAGTATTTCGTACGACTGAGTCGTCCACCTTGAGGGTTCTCCGCCCCGCGGGTGCATTCCCTACAATCATCTCTGATTACACAAGCAGTTCCCCAGGCCACTACTAATCCCTTTGGCCTCCAGACTTCGCCGATCAGTTGCAGACGGCGGTTTCTGCGGCCATAAATGCGATGCCTCGTCCTACTAAGCGCAAGCGGAAGGTACGGCACTTCTATCTGTCTCAGGGGTCTTTGACTCAGCTGGATGTCTCAGACAAATTATCCGCTGAGAAGGACAACTCAGACTTATCGGAGGATGTCGCTTCTGTGTCGGAATCGGCTACTTCTAGGCCCCCGTCCACAGAGGAACCAGATTTCAAATTTAAGATGGAGCATTTTCACTTTCTGCTGAAGGAAGTGCTTGCTATGCTGGAGGTTCCCGGAACTGAAAGTCCTGGAGGAACCTTCGATCCATAAACTGGATAGGGTTTATAAGGACAGGGTAGTGCCCCAGGCCTTCCGGGTTCCTATCAAAATGGCGAACATTATTAAGAATGAATGGGAGAAACTGGGTTCGCCCTTTTCTCCCTCGTCTTCTTTTAAGAAGCTTTTCCCCTTTCCGGACGCCCAGCTTGAACTGTGGGGAACCGTCCCTAAGGTGGATGGTTCTATCTCCACGCTCACTAAGAGAACGACCATTCCGCTTGAGGATAGCTCCTCTTTTAAGGAACCCATGGATAAAAAGATGGAGTCCATGTTGCGGAAGATTTTCCAACTGATATCGTTTGTTTTCCAACCGGCGACGGCAATCACTGTGGTGGCTGGTGCAGCTACCTACTGGTGTGACGCACTATCAGCAATGGTCGAGGTGGAGACTCCCCTCAATGAGATTCTGGATCGAATCAAAGTCCTAAGGGTAGCACATTCGTTCATTTGTGATGCTAACATACAGATTATTCGCCTGAATACTAAGACATCAGGGCTTTCTGTTTTAGCCTGCAGGGCTCTGTGGCTTAAATCGTGGTCTGCTGACATGACGTCTAAGTCTCGCTTGATTTCCCTACCATTCAAGGGTAAGGTTTTGTTTGGCCTGGGCCTGTATTCTATCATATCTACAGTCACAGGTGGCAAGGGTGCCTTCTTACCTCAGGATAAGAAAGCCAAACCTAAGGGATCTACTTTTCTCCCTTTTGTGCAGACAAGTCTTCCGCCAAATCTGAGCAATCCAAGGGATCTTGTAAGCCAGCAAACTCTTGGAACAAGTCCAAGCAGAACAAGAAGCCTGCCGAGTCAAAGTCGGCATGAAGGGGCAACCCCCGACCCATCCTTGGACCAGGTAGGGGGCAGACTATCTCTTTTTGCGGGGGCCTGGAGGGGAGACGTTACAGACCCTTGGGTCCTGAAGGTCGTCACCCAGGTATACAGGATAGGTTACAAATCGTATCCCAAAAAAGAGAAAGAGCATGCCAGGCACCAAAATGTAAAAATAAAATTGCACTTTATTGGTATTCCATTAAAATATTATTACAAAAAGAGATTGTGGGGCAATTCCCCAAAGGAAACAGACTAACGCGTTTCGGCTAGGAGAGCCGTACTCATAGTCCAAATCAAATTGTATCCCCCCAGAGGCATGTTCCTCCTGTCAAACATTTCTACAAGACCAGAAAAGAGAGACGCCTTCCTTGGGTGTGTGAGGGATCTCTCATCTCTCAGGGTAATCATCCCAGTTCCTCCGGCAGAAAAAGGTCTGGGGTATTATTCAAACCTTTTTGCGCTCCCAAAGAAGGCAGGCACGTTTCGTCCAATTCTGGACCTAAATGCCCTAAACAAGTTTTTGTCAGTCCCATCGTTCAAGATGGAGATGATCAGGTCAATGTTACCGCTGGATCAAGAGAGGCAATTCATAACGACTATAGACCTGAATGATGCTTACCTTCATGTTCCAATTCACAAGGATCACTTCAAATTTCTAAGGTTCGCCTTCTTGGACCAGCACTTCCAGTTTGTGGCCCTTCCGTTTGGTCTGGCGACTGTCCCAAGAGTCTTTACAAAGGTTCTGGGAGCTCTTCTCGCAGTAGCGAGAGCCAGAGGGATTGCAGTGGCACCATATCTGGACAATATCCTGGTCCAGGCTCCATACTACAGTCTGGGGGAGGATCACTCGAGAACTCTTCTCCTTCGGTCCCACTGGTGGAAGATAAACGAAGGAAAAAGTTCATTGGTCCCCAGCAACAGGGTGGAGTACGATACTAGATTCTTCAACAATAAAGTTATTTTTGACAAACCAGAGATGTTGCAAGCTTGCATCCAACTGTCTAGCCCTTCAGACATACTCCAGGACATCTGTGGCCAGGTGTATGGAGGTAATCGAGCTCATGGTATCCAGCATAGATGTCATTCCAATCGCCAGGTTTCATCTCAGACCTCTTCAGCTATGCATGTTGAGACAATGAGACGGCGATCATTCAGATTTGTCCCAACAGATATCTCTGGACAGATCGGTGACGGAGTCCCTGTCTTGGTGGATCCGACCAGGGCAGTTGTCTTAGGGGACATCCTTCCTGAGACGATCCTGGGATTTATAGATGCGAGTCTATCAGGATGGAGAGCTGTTTGGAGTGCCAGAAAGGCACAAGGCAGATGGACTCGAGAGGAATCTAGTCTACCTATAAATATTCTGGAACTTCCAGCGTTATTCAATGCTCTGAGAACTTGGCCCCCTCTGGGGTCGTCCCAATTCATCAGATTCCAATCGGACAACATTACCTCGGTGGCTTACATAAACCACCAGGGGGGGACGAGAAGCTCCCTAGCAATGAGGGAAGTATCTCGTATTCTGGAATGGGCAGAGACTCACAATTGTTTGCTCTCAGCGATCCACATTCGGGGTGTGGACAACTGGGTATCTGATTTTCTGAGCAGACAGACGTATCATCCAGGGGAATGGTCTCTCCACCCTGAGATGTTTGCGGAGATCTGCAGCACATGGGGGATGCCAGACTCGATTGCAAGCTACCCAGATACGGGTCGCAATCCAGGGATCCCCAGGCGGAACTGATAGATGCCTTGGCGGGACCCTGGGACTTCAGCTTAATTTACATATTTCCACTATTGCCTCTTCTACCTCGAGTAGTGGCCTGCATCAAGCAGGAGCAAGCTTCAGCTATTCTGATTGCTCCGTCGTAGTTGCGGAGGACGTGTTTTGCGAATCTAGTGGCGATGTCGTCATATCCGCCATGAAAGTTACCTTGTCGCAAGGATCTGCTAGTTCAAGGTCCTCTTCAACATAAAAATCTCGATTCTCTGAGACTGACTGCGTGGAGATTGAACGCCTAGTCTTAACCAAGAGAGGATTTTTGGAGAGAGTGATTGACACTCTCGTTCAGGCCAGGAAGCCGGTCACTAGACGCATCTACCACAAGGTGTGGAGGACTTACTTGTCCTGGTGTGAGGAACGAGGATACCCATGGCATAAGGTCAGGGTATCCAGGATTTTGGCCTTTCTTCAGGACGGTCTAGATAATGGTCTTGCCGCCAGTTCCCTTAGGGGACAGATCTTAGCTTTATCTGTACTGTTGCATAAGAAGCTTGCTGAGCTTCCTGACATTCAGTCCTTTGTTCAGGCTCTGGTTAGGATCAGAACGGGCTTCAGGAATCCTGCTCCTCCTTGGAGCTTAAACTTGGTTCTTAAAGTTAATATTCTCTCATGGAAGGTCCTGTTGTTATTGGCTATTGCATCGCCACGCAGAGTCTCTGAGTTGGCAGCCTTGCAATGTAAGCCTCCCTACTTAGTTTTTCATGCTGATAAGGCTGTTCTTCGCACTGGTTTGGGATTCCTTCCCAAGGTAGTGTTGAGTCGTAACATTAATCAGGAAATAGTTCCTTCCCTGTGTCCTAACTTTTCTTCTTCGAACGAGAGGTTACTTCATAATCTGGATGTGGTTCGGGCCTTGAAGTTTTACCTTCAAGCAACGAAGGAGAAATGCTGCCTATGACCCCAAGAAAACCATCCCCACCATCAAACATGGAGGTGGAAACATGTTTTGGGGCTGTTCTTCTGCTATGGGGACAGGACAACTTAACCACATCAAAGGGATGTTGTGCCACCAATGCTTGTGTGAGAACCTCCTCTCTTTAGCCACATCATCGAAAATGGGTCATGGATGGGTATTCCAGCATGACAATGACCCAAAACACACGGCCAAGGCAACAAAGGAGTGGCTCAAGAAGAAGCACTTTAACATCCTGGAGTGGCCTAGCCAGTCTCAAGACCTTAATCCCATAGAAAAGCTAAAGGAGCTAAAGGTTCAAGTTATCAAACGTCAGCCTTGAAACCTTAAAGTGAAGGTCCATTTTGATGAATTAGTGCCCGGTTTTTAATAAACCTATTAAAAGCAAGGGCATTTTAATTCATCAAAATTGACATTTCACTGTTTTCTTCAAAAACTTACCTTTTAATCCTGAATGCCGCTCCAACGATTCCCCCTGGCCATCGGAAGCCTCTGCAGACGTCAGAAATGACGAATTAGGCTTCTTCAAATCACAGCTTCCCCCCAGGGGAATCTTGGCCTGATGCAACGCTGTGATTGGAGGAAGACGGATTCATCATTTTGGACCTTCGAAGACGGCTTGCGACGGGCGGAGGAAGTGCTGGAGCGGCTGCCAGGTTTAAAAGGTAAGTTTTTGAAGAAAACAGTGAAATGTCATTTTTTATTAATTAAAGTGCCCTTGTTTTTAATAGGTTTATTAAAAACCGGGCACTAATTCATCAAAATGGACCTTCACTTTAATGACTTGGAGAGGATCTGCAAATAGGAGTGGGACAAAATCCCTCCTGAGATGTGTGCAAACCTGGTAACTAACTACAAGAAACATCTGACCTCTGTGATTGCCAACAAGGGTTTTGCCACTAAGGGCTAGCTTTATTAATCCCTACGGCTGCAAGTTCTCATAAGAACTTGCTCTCCGTAATTTATCAAGCAGCGATCACTAGACCACCGCTTCCCTAACCTCTTCGCCACCTCTAAGGTGGTGAAATGCAATCTCCTCTGTCTAGTCAGACCGAGGAGATTGACAGCACCTGCCCGCGCTTGATTGGCTGTGTGCGGGCAGGGGGCGGGATTGCACGCGATCGCAAAATTGCGCTCGTGTGCAATGGCAAATACCTGCAGGTAATTTTGTCCCGCCACAGGCGAGCTGAGGCGTACAGGGGCGCCCCTGTCCGCCTCAGCTTTAATAAATCTAGCCCTAAGTCATGTTTTGTAATACTTATTTCACTCATTAAAATGCAAATCAATTTATAACTTTTTTGAAATGCGTTTTTTTTGGATTTTTTGTTGTTATTCTGTCTCTTCCTGTAAAATAAACCTACCATTAAAATTATAGACTGATTATTTCTTTCTCAGTGGGAAAAGTACAAAATCAGCAGGGCATCAAATAATTTTTTCCTTCACTGTAGTCATTGAGCAAACATTCTCAGTATGCTCATCATACCTAAATACAAATGACATTAAGATTGTTTAGCAGTAGTGAAGATGGATTTGGATTGCAATAGGTTAATCTCACACATGTAAATGAGCGTTCCCCTTCTACACTGTACAAAGGAGTTAATTCAAAGGAACTTTACTGTAGCCTTAAGTGGTGTGAAAAGGCTGTTGTAAATGTCAGTTTTGGGTAACTTCCCAGTTTCTATTCTGATAACAAGTACTTAACACACGAAAAAACACATTTTTGGCATTTTTATGTTGAAAACACGTTCGCGGCTGTGTGTTTTTTTTAACGCACATATTCATTTTGGATTATTATTACGCTGACCAATTAGTTCAGAAATAGAGTTGCCTTATTGCCACTTTAAGGGAGAACACATGGAAAATACATATGGCAGGGTTCTTATAATTTAACATTAATCAAACATTTCTTTAAATAGCCCCTGACGTATGTATTTTTCATTTTTTCTCCCTTAAAGCAGCAGGAGTAGATAGCTGATAGTTTGCGATTGACTTCTGTTTTTAACCAATGCAGATAAAATCATATCCAGAACAACAATGCACTCATTAGACCTAGCATATCCACATCTGGTCAGCCTATAACAGTAGGCATATTTGTGTAACAGCCACCAATCACCAGCTAGCTCCCATGAGTGCATTGCTGCTACTGAGCCTACCTAGGTATGCGTTTCAACAAAAGAAAACCAAGAGGACAAAGTAAATTGAAATGTCTCTTAAAATTGCATCCTCCTTCTGAACCATGAAAGTCTAATACCCATTTTCATGTCCCTTTAAACAAGTTAACCTTTTTTTCATTTTTCACTCCTGTCTGTTTATTGATGGACAAATGTATGCTTTCACCTACAAGGAAAACTAGATTTATTCAGAGCAGAACTTTCCAATTTTTTTAAACAAACAAAAAGTATATTTTAAAATACACGTTGTCCGATTCATCAAAGAAAAAGAACAGCTTTTAATATCACTTTATGTAAAGTCAGAGCCAGCTTATATCTATAGACTATGAAGAGAATTCTCACAGAGGGGCCGGTACATCAAGCTCCGTATGGAGCTGTATGCAGCTGTTTCCGCGGAAACAGGAGTTAACTGCTACCTCCTAAGGCCGCGGACAGAAATACACACAATCGGGTTGATTGACACCCCCTGATAGTGTTCGATTGGCTGCGAATGTGCAGGGAGCGGCATTGCACAAGCATTTCTAGTGAAATGCTTGTGCAATGATAAATGCAGACAGCGTATGCTGTCGGCATTTAACGATGTCCGCTCGCACTATAATAAATCGGCCCCCTAGGGTCTAACTCTCACAACAATGGGACTTTCAGTGCATTATTCATGCTGTACTGAACATATTTCTGTTTTTAACCATCTATAGAGCAATGAATCCCAAATAAATGCACTTTTGTTGCATGGGATGTTGTGATAGTATTATGTAAGAATCATGCTTTGATACTGCACACATACAATCATTTGAAAGCAAGCTGTTTAGAAATCAACGTATGTCTTCCTGTGTTTTTGTATATAATCATCTGAATTGCTGCAATATGAGAACTCACGGAAGGTTTAAGTTCTACATTAATCCCCTCTCCCAGCTAGTTATTTGTATACACACTCCTATGGCACACCAGCTACAATAGCAGGGATTTGGGATTTAGCGTGAGTGATGGTTTAATGCACTGGTGATTTTTTTTTTTCTTTCCGTAGTGTTGAGTGTTAGGGAAATAGCAGGTTCTCTGCTTACAAATATCTCCTTCATCTCATCGTTCCCCCTGAGGGAGCAGTCAGATGCATTTATAAATAGGCAGTAGGTAACGCTGACATGTTAAAGTGATGGTAAAATCTCCCCTTTATAAAATTAGATCTGGAATGTAAGTGATATTTTAGAAGGAGTTTAATTCATTAGTTGTAATGAATTTGCGCTATAACTTACTTTTTAACATAGATATGAAATTCAAATACCCCGCTCCGCCGCCCATTTCAAAAGTTCATTTTTCTGTGAGCTAAAGGTGAGCTCTAGCTACAACAAAAGTGCCAAAAGGAAAAGTGCTGATCGGAGAACAGTTCAGACCTTTAGCTCACAGAAAAAGTGACTTTTGAAGTGGGTGGCGGAGCGCAGGAAATTTGAATTTCATATCTTTATTACAAAGTAAGTTATAGCGCATCTTCATTACAACAGATTAATTAAACTCCATCTAAAATATCACTAACATTCCAGATCTGATTTTATAAAGGGGAGATTTTACCATCACTTTAACCTTTTCTGTACTAAAGACAACTTAAAGATGTGGCATTTCTAGTACTAATCACAATCGCCTAGATTACGAGTCTTGCATTAGCCTTAAAAAGCAGCGTTGAGAGGTCCCAACGCTGCTTTTTAACGGCCGCTGGTATTACGAGTCTGGCAGGTACAGGTGTACCGCTCACTTTTTTTCCCGCGACTCGAGCATACTGCAAATCCCCTTACGTCAATTGCGTATCCTATCTTTTTAATGGGATTTTCCTAACGCTGGTATTACGAGTCTTGGAGAAAGTGAGCGGCACACCCTCTCCTGTCAAGACTCCTACCGCATTTAAAAGTCAGTAGTTAAGAGTTTTATGGGCTAACGCCGTAACACAAAACTCTTAACTAAAGTGCTATAAAGTACACTAACACCTGTAAACTACCTATTAACCCCTAAACCAAGGCCCCCCCCCCCACATCGCAAACAGTTAACTAAAGTTTTTAACCCCTAATCTGCCGACCGGACATCGCCGCCACTTCAATAAATATATTAACCCCTAAACCGCCGCACTCCCGCCTCACAAACACTAGTTAAATTTTATTAACCCCTAATCTGCCATCCCTAACATCGCCAACACTTACCTACATTTATTAACCCCTAATCTGCCACCCCCAACGTCGCCACCACTATACTAGTGTAAGTTATTAACCCCTAAACCTAAGTCTAACCCTAACCCTAACACCCCCTAACTTTAATATAATTTAAATAAAACTAAATAAAATTACTACAATTAAATAAATTATTCCTATTTAAAACTAAATACTTACCTATAAAATAAACCCTAAGCTAGCTAGAATATAACTAATTGTTACATTGTAGCTAGCTTAGGGTTTATTTTTATTTTACAGGCAACTTCGTATTTATTTTAACTAGGTAGAATAGTTATTAAATAGTTATTAACTATTTAATAACTACCTAGTTAAAATAAAGACAAATTTACCTGTAAAATAAATCCTAACCTAAATTACAATTACACCTAACACTACACTATAATTAAAATAATGTCCTAAATTAACTACAATTAAATTAAATAAACTAAAGTACGACACCCCCCCCCCACTAAATTACAGAAAAAAATAAAATAATTACAAGAATTTTAAACTAATTACACCTAATCTAATCCCCATAATAAAATTTAAAAAAACACAAAATAATAAAAAGCCCTACCCTATACTAAATTACAAATAGCCCTTAAAAGGGCGATTTGTGGGGCATTGCCCCAAAGTAATCAGCTCTTTTACCTGTAAAAAAAAAATACAATACCCCCCCAACATTAAAACCCACCCAATCCCCCCTTAATAAAACCTAACACTAACCCCTTGAAGATCAGCCTACCTTGAGGCGTCTTCACCCAGTCGGGCACAAGTGGTCCTCCAGAGGGGCAGAAGTCTTCATCCAATCCGGGGCAGAAGAGGACCTCCAGACGGGCAGAAGTCTTCATCCAGGCGGCATCTTCTATCTTCATCCATCCGGAGAGGGTCCATCTTCAAGCCAACCAACACGGAGCATCCACTTCTTCCGACGACTCCCGACGAATGACGGTTCCTTTAAATGGCATCCCTTGAATTCCGATTGGCTGATAGGATTCTATCAACCAATCGGAATTAAGGTAGGAAAAATCATATTGGCTGATCCAATCAGCCAATAGAATTGAAGTTCAATCCTATTGGCTGATCCAATCAGCCAATAGGATTGAGCTTGCATTCTATTGGCTGTTCTAACTTTAGGATTAGGATTTATTTTATAGGTAAATTTGTCTTTATTTTAACTAGGTAGTTATTAAATAGTTAATAACTATTTAACTATTGTACCTAGTTAAAATAAATACAAAGTTGCCTGTAAAATAAAAATATAGCTAAATATTGTAGCTATCTTAGGGTTTATTTTATAGTTAAGTATTTAGTTTTAAATAGGAATAATTTATTTAATTGTAGTTAATTTATTTAAATTATATTTAAGTTAGGGGGGTGTTAGGGTTAGACTTGGGTTTAGGGGTTAATAACTTTATTATAGTGGCGGCGATGTTGGCGGCAGCAGATTATGGGTTAATACATTTAATATAGTTGCGGCGATGTTGGGGGGCCAGATTATGGGTTAATAAATGTAATGTAGGGTTCGCGATGTTGTGGGCAGCAGATTAGAGGTTCATAAGTATAATGTAGGTGGCGACGGTGTCCGGAGCGGCAGATTAGGGGTTAATAATATTATGCAGATGTCGGGGACGGCAGATTAGGGGTTAATAAGTGTAAGATTAGGGGTGTTTAGACTCAGGGTTCATGTTAGGGTGTTAGGTGTAGACATAAATTTTTTTTGCAGGTGTTAGGTTTTTTCCAGCAGATTCTGCCCCATTGATTCCTATGGGGAAATCGTGCACAAGCACGTTTAGCCAGCTCACCGCTACCGTAAACAGCGCTGGTATTGAGGTGAGATGTGGAGCTAAATTTTGCTCTCCACTCACTTTTTAGAGGCTAACGCCGGGTAAAAAAAACCCTGTAATACCAGCGTTGTTTGTAGGTGAGCGGTGAGCTGAAACTAAGCGTTAGCACCGCACGGCCTTACCGACAAAACTCGTAATCTAGCCGAATGTATTTGATTTGTCAGAAAATATTTTTACCTGGAAGTAGCCAGTTTTGCTCTATATTGCTTTGTTAGAGTTTAATTTTTATGTGGCAGACTTGTATCCTCTGTATTTAGTAGCGTAATATAAGATTTGAAAGTGACCCCAGGTGATCGCAAGTTGTTTCATCCATCTGCTGTTTTGTTTTTTGCTAGTAGTTGTAATTCTTCAGGGAGCTGCCTGGTATTTTATTTACCTCATTGCAACTTATGAACCACATATATATGCAGTCACAAACCTAGATATCTGTCTGTTTATCATCTTAAATTGTGCATAAACCTGACAGTGAATATGTTATGTCCACTGAGCCTTTGGGGAAATAAAATGAGAGCTTCTGATGACTGATATACAAAGGAATACGTACAATAGAGGAGGACACACGTAGTGAGTTATATGGAAGAGGAACCAGAGAAGGTTAGCGATGTGTTTGTTCGGGTTACTACTCAAGAAATCAGTCTGGGAGTTATTGGTGGTGTGTAAGATTAGCTCATAATTACACTAACTACTGACTACTTGGAATTTTATGATAAAAATACTTATTTTGAAAATGGTTTTAGCTCCATGTTTCATCTTTATAAATTCAGCCAGTGTATACCCTCAACTCTATGCAGTATGGTCCTGTATTATGTTTATATAATCAGCCTGTGTATACCCTCATCTCTATGCAGTATGATCCTGTATTATCTTTATACAGTATAATCAGCCTGTGTATACCCTCAACTCTATGCAGTATGATCCTGTATTATCTTTATATATTCAGTCTGTGTATACCCTCATCTCTATGCAGTATGATCCTGTATTATCTTTATATAATCAGCCTGTGTATACCCTCATCTCTTTGCAGTATGATCCTGTATTATCTTTATACAGTATAATCAGCCTGTGTATACCCTCAACTCTATGCAGTATGGTCCTGTATTATGTTTATATAATCAGCCTGTGTATACCCTCATCTCTATGCAGTATGATCCTGTATTATCTTTATACAGTATAATCAGCCTGTGTATACCCTCAACTCTATGCAGTATGATCCTGTATTATCTTTATATATTCAGTCTGTGTATACCCTCTTCTCTATGCAGTATGATCCTGTATTATGTTTATATAATCAGCCTGTGTATACCCTCAACTCTATGCAGTATGATCCTGTATTATCTTTATACAGTATAATCAGCCTGTGTATACCCTCAACTCTATGCAGTATGATCCTGTATTATGTTTATATAATCAGCCTGTGTATACCCTCAACTCTATGCAGTATGATCCTGTATTATCTTTATACAGTATAATCAGCCTGTGTATACCCTCATCTCTATGCAGTATGATCCTGTATTATCTTTATACAGTATAATCAGCCTGTGTATACCCTCAACTCTATGCAGTATGATCCTGTATTATCTTTATATATTCAGTCTGTGTATACCCTCATCTCTATGCAGTATGATCCTGTATTATCTTTATATAATCAGCCTGTGTATACCCTCAACTCTATGCAGTATGATCCTGTATTATCTTTATATAATCAGCCGGTGTATACCCTCAACTCTATGCAGTATGATCCTGTATTATCTTTATATATTCAGTCTGTGTATACCCTCATCTCTATGCAGTATGATCCTGTATTATGTTTATATAATCAGCCTGTGTATACCCTCAACTCTATGCAGTATGATCCTGTATTATCTTTATACAGTATAATCAGCCTGTGTATACCCTCAACTCTATGCAGTATGATCCTGTATTATCTTTATACAGTATAATCAGCCTGTGTATACCCTCAACTCTATGCAGTATGATCCTGTATTATCTTTATATATTCAGTCTGTGTATACCCTCAACTCTATGCAGTATGATCCTGTATTATGTTTATATAATCAGCCTGTGTATACCCTCATCTCTATGCAGTATGATCCTGTATTATGTTTATATAATCAGCCTGTGTACACCCTCATCTCTATGCAGTATGATCCTGTATTATCTTTATATAATCAGTCTGTATACACCCTCATCTCTATGCAGTATGATCCTGTATTATCTTTATATAATCAGCCTGTGTATACCCTCAACTCTATGCAGTATGATCCTGTATTATCTTTATATAATCAGCCGGTGTATACCCTCAACTCTATGCAGTATGATCCTGTATTATCTTTATATATTCAGTCTGTGTATACCCTCAACTCTATGCAGTATGATCCTGAATTATCTTTATTTAATCAGCCTGTGTATACCCTCAACTATATGCAGTATGATCCTGTATTATCTTTATATAATCAGCCTGTGTATACCCTCAACTCTATGCAGTATGATCCTGTATTATCTTTATATATTCAGTCTGTGTACACCCTCAACTCTAGGCAGTATGATCCTGTATTATGTTTATATAATCAGCCTGTGTATACCCTCAACTCTATGCAGTATGATCCTCTATTATGTTTATATAATCAGTCTGTGTATACCCTCAACTCTATGCAGTATGATCCTATATTATGTTTATATAATCAGCCTGTGTATACCCTAAACTCTATGCAGTATGATCCTGTATTATCTTTATATAATCAGCCTGTGTACACCTTAAACTATATGCAGTATGATCCTGTATTATCTTTATATAATTAGTCTGTGTATACCCTCAACTCTATGCAGTAGGATCCTGTATTATCTTTATATAATCAGCCTGTGTACACCCTCAACTCTGTGCAGTATGATCCTGTATTATCTTTATATAATTAGTCTGTGTACACCCTCATCTCTATGCAGTATGATCCTGTATTATGTTTATATAATCAGTCTGTGTATACCCTCAACTCTATGAAGTATGATCCTGTATTATCTTTATATATTCAGTCTGTGTACACCCTCAACTCTATGCAGTATGATCCTGTATTATCTTTATATATTCAGCCTGTGTACACCCTCAACTCTCTGCAGTATGATCCTGTATTATCTTTATATAATCAGTCTGTGTATACCCTCAACTCTATGCAGTATGATCCTGTATTATCTTTATATAATCAGTCTGTGTACACCCTCAACTCTATGCAGTATGATCCTGTATTATCTTTATATAGTATAATCAGCCTGTGTATACCCTCAACTCTATGCAGTATGATCCTGTATTATCTTTATATATTCAGCCTGTGTACACCCTCAACTCTATGCAGTATGATCCTGTATTATCTTTATATAATCATCCTGTGTATACCCTCAACTCTATGCAGTATGATCCTGTATTATCTTTATATATTCAGTCTGTGTATACCCTCAACTCTATGCAGTATGATCCTGAATTATCTTTATTTAATCAGCCTGTGTATACCCTCAACTCTATGCAGTATGATCCTGTATTATCTTTATATAATCAGCCTGTGTATGCCCTCAACTCTATGCAGTATGATCCTGTATTATCTTTATATATTCAGTCTGTGTACACCCTCAACTCTATGCAGTATGACCCTGTATTATATTTATATATTCAGTCTGTGTACACCCTCAACTCTATGCAGTATGATCCTGTATTATGTTTATATAATCAGCCTGTGTATACCCTCAACTCTATGCAGTATGATCCTCTATTATGTTTATATAATCAGTCTGTGTATACCCTCAACTCTATGCAGTATGATCCTATATTATGTTTATATAATCAGCCTGTGTATACCCTAAACTCTATGCAGTATGATCCTGTATTATCTTTATATAATCAGCCTGTGTACACCTTAAACTATATGCAGTATGATCCTGTATTATCTTTATATAATTAGTCTGTGTATACCCTCAACTCTATGCAGTAGGATCCTGTATTATCTTTATATAATCAGCCTGTGTACACCCTCAACTCTATGCAGTATGATCCTGTATTATCTTTATATAATTAGTCTGTGTACACCCTCATCTCTATGCAGTATGATCCTGTATTATGTTTATATAATCAGTCTGTGTATACCCTCAACTCTATGCAGTATGATCCTGTATTATCTTTATATATTCAGTCTGTGTACACCCTCAACTCTATGCAGTATGATCCTGTATTATCTTTATATAATCAGCCTGTGTACAACCTCAACTCTCTGCAGTATGATCCTGTATTATCTTTATATAATCAGTCTGTGTATACCCTCAACTCTATGCAGTATGATCCTGTATTATCTTTATATAATCAGTCTGTGTACACCCTCAACTCTATGCAGTATGATCCTGTATTATCTTTATATAGTATAATCAGCCTGTGTATACCCTCAACTCTATGCAGTATGATCCTGTATTATCTTTATATATTCAGCCTGTGTACACCCTCAACTCTATGCAGTATTATCTTTATATAATCAGCCTGTGTATACCCTCAACTCTATGCAGTATGATCCTGTATTATCTTTATATAATTAGTCTGTGTATACCCTCAACTCTATGCAGTTTGATCCTGTATTATGTTTATATAATCAGCCTGTGTACACCCTAAACTCATCCTGTATTATCTTTATATAATCAGCCTGTGTATACCCTCAACTCTATATAAACATAATACAGGATCATACTGCATAGAGTTGAGGGTGTACACAGACTGATTATATAAAGATAATACAGAATCATACTGCATAGGGTTGATGGTATACACAGGCTGATTATATAAAGATAATACAGGATCATACTGCAGAGAGTTTAGGGTGTACACAGACTGAATATATAAAGATAATACAGGATCATACTGCATAGAGTTGAGGGTATACACAGACTGATTATATAAAGATAAAAGAGAATCATACAGCATAGAGTTGAGGGTATACACAGACTGATTATATAAAGATAAAAGAGGATCATACTGCATAGAGTTGAGGGCGTACACAGACTGAATATATAAAGATAATACAGAATCATACTTCATAGAGTTGAGGGTATACACAGGCTGATTATATAAACATAATACAGGATCATACTGCATAGAGTTGAGGGTGTACACAGACTAATTATATAAAGATAATACAGGATCATACTGCATAGAGTTGAGGGTATACACAGGCTGATTATATAAAGATAATACAGGATCATACTGCATAGAGTTGAGGGTGTACACAGACTGAATATATAAAGATAATACAGGATCCTACTGCATAGAGTTGAGGGTATACACAGGCTGATTATATAAATATAATACAGGATCATACTGCATAGAGTTGAGGGTATACACAGGCTGATTATATAAACATAATACAGGATCATACTGCATAATCAGCCTGTGTATACCCTCAACTCTATGCAGTATGATCCTGTATTATCTTTATATAATCAGCCTGTGTATACCCTCAACTCTATGCAGTATGATCCTGTATTATCTTTATATAATCAGCCTGTGTATACCCTCAACCCTATGCAGTAGGATCCTGTATTATATTTATATATTCAGTCTGTGTACACCCTCGACTCTATGCAGTATGATCCTGTATTATGTTTATATAATCAGCCTGTGTATACCCTCAACTCTATGCAGTATGATCCTGTATTATCTTTATATAATTAGTCTGTGTACACCCTCATCTCTATGCAGTATGATCCTGTATTATCTTTATATATTCAGTCTGTGTATACCCTCAACTCTATGCAGTATGATCCTGTATTATCTTTATATAATCACCCTGTGTACACCCTCAACTCTATGCAGTAGGATCCTGTATTATCTTTATATAATCCGCCTGTGTATACCCTCAACTCTATGCAGTATGATCCTGTATTATGTTTATATAATCAGCCTGTGTATACCCTCAACTCTATATGCAGTATGATCCTGTATTATCTTTATATAATTAGTCTGTGTATAACCTCAACTCTATGCAGTATGATCCTGTATTATATTTATATAATCAGCCTGTGTACACCCTAAACTCATCCTGTATTATCTTTATATAATCAGCCTGTGTATACCCTCAACTCTATGCAGTATGATCCTGTATTATCTTTATATATTCAGTCTGTGTATACCCTCATCTCTATGCAGTATGATCCTGTATTATGTTTATATAATCAGCCTGTGTATACCCTCAACTCTATGCAGTATGATCCTGTATTATCTTTATATATTCAGTCTGTGTACACCCTCAACTCTATGCAGTATGATCCTGTATTATCTTTATATAATCAGCCTGTGTATACCCTCAACTCTATGCAGTGTGATCCTCTTTTATCTTTATATAATCAGCCTGTGTATACCCTAAACTCTATGCAGTATGATCCTGTATTATCTTTATATAATCAGTCTGTGTACACCTTAAACTATATGCAGTATGATCCTGTATTATCTTTATATAATCAGTCTGTGTATACCCTTAACTCTATGCAGTATGATCCTGTATTATCTTTATATATTCAGTCTGTGTACACCCTCAACTCTATGCAGTATGATCCTCTTTTATCTTTATATATTCAGTCTGTGTATACCCTCAACTCTATGCTGTATGATTCTCTTTTATCTTTATATAATCAGTCTGTGTATACCCTCAACTCTATGCAGTATGATCCTGTATTATCTTTATATATTCAGTCTGTGTACACCCTCAACTCTATGCAGTATGATCCTGTATTATCTTTATATAATCAGTCTGTGTATACCCTCAACTCTATGCAGTGTGATCCTCTTTTATCTTTATATAATCAGTCTGTGTATACCCTGAACTCTATGCAGTATGATCCTGTATTATCTTTATATATTCAGTCTGTGTACACCCCCAACTCTATGCAGTATGATCCTGTATTATCTTTATATAATCAGTCTGTGTATACCCTCAACTCTATGCAGTATGATCCTGTATTATCTTTATATAATCAGTCTGTGTATACCCTCAACTCTATGCAGTATGATCCTGTATTATCTTTATATAATCAGCCTGTGTATACCCTCAACTCTATGCAGTATGATCCTGTATTTTCTTTATATAATCAGCCTGTGTATACCCTCAACTCTATGCAGTGTGATCCTCTTTTATCTTTATATAATCAGCCTGTGTATACCCTCAACTCTATGCAGTATGATCCTGTTTCATTAGCATAGCCACACGCATCAGCGATTTGTAAATGCAGATAGATAAAAAATGGTAGAATATATGAACTCTCAACAACATATGCACAATGGTCTCTGTGAAATCTGATAATGATGGGTAATGGTAGTCCTGATAAGGAGTAAATCGATATTTAAGTCTAACCTTTTTCTGTCATGCATATTACAGAGCAGAAATTAAATATGTTAAAATACTTTTTTGAATTAAAAATTGTTATATTAAAGCTGCTGAAAATTGATTTTGAAGCGAACAGGGAATGCATGTTTTTTTTTTTTTTTTTCTCTTGTAAGGTGTATCCAGTCCACGGATCATCCATTACTTGTGAGATATTCTCCTTCCCAACAGGAAGCTGCAAGAGGATCACCCACAGCAGAGCTGTCTATATAGCTCCTCCTCTAATTGCCACTACCAGTCATTCTCTTGCAGCTCTCGACAAGAAAGGAAGTTGCTAGAGAGATGTGGTGTTTTTATTTAGTTTATGTTCAATCAAAAGTTTGTTATTTTCAAATGGTACCGGAGTTGTACTATTTTAGCCTCAGGCAGAAAGTAGAAGAAGAGTCTGCCTGTGGTCTTTGATGATCTTAGCAGGTTGTAACTAAGATCCATTGCTGTTCTCACACGTAACTGAAGAGAGAGGTAACTTCAGCTGGGGGAATGGCGTGCAGGGTCTCCTGCTATGAGGTATGTGCAGTTTAAATTTTTCTAGAGAAATGAATATGCTAGAAAATACTGTTAATACCGGATTAAGGTAAGCCTGATTACAGTGATTTAATAACGACTAGTATCATGCTTGCTGTAAAAGGTAATATTCTTATTACTTTCTCACATTACTGAAAAATAAAATGTTTGCTGGAAGTGTTTAAACGTTTTTTTCCACATGGCTGGCTAGATTTTGCCTAGGGATAGTTTTGTTAGGCCCTCTCACTGTGAATACAGGTTGGGAGGGGCCTATTTTCGCGCCTAAATGCGCATTAGATTTTGCAGCTTGAGACATCCAGTTTCCCTGAAGGAGTCCCCTAAACACTTAGGACCTCTCTAAAGGGTTTTTGTGCCTTTCAAAGTCGTTATATAGGCAGGTAGGGCCATAGCAGAGCTGTGGCAGTTTGTTGTGACTGTTGAAAAACGTTTATATCATTTTTTTTTTATCTGGTTTTGAAACTAAGGGGTTATTCATCCATTTGCAAGTGGGTGCAATGCTCTGTTAGTCTATTATACACACTGTAAAAATTTTGTAAGATTTACTTCTTTTTATCACTGTTTTTCAATTTCTGACAAAATTTGTTTCTCTTAAAGGCACAGTACCGTTTTTATTTTTTGCTTGTTTACATTTATCAAAGTGTTTTCCAAGCTTGCTGGTCTCATTGCTAGTCTGTTTAAACATGTCTGACATAGAGGAAACTCCTTGTTCATTATGTTTAGAAGCCATTGTGGAACCCCCTCTTAGAATGTGTACCAAATGTACTGATTTTACTTTAAGTTATAAAGATCATATTCTGTCTTTAAAAATTTTTATCACCAGAGGAAACTGACAAGGGGGAAGTTATGCCGACTAACTCGCCTCACGTGTCAGAACCTTTGACTCCCGCTCAAGGGACTCCCGCTCAAGAGGCACCAAGTACATCTAGCTCGCCCATGGCGTTTACTTTACAAGATATGGCGGCAGTTATGGATCACACCCTTACAGCGGTATTGTCCAAACTACCAGGGTTACAAGGAAAACGAGACAGCTCTGGGGCTAGAAAAAATACAGAGCACTCTGACGCTTTAGTAGCTATGTCTGATATCCCCTCACAATATGCAGAAGCTGAGGCAGGAGAGCTTCTTTCTGTGGGTGATTTTTCTGACTCAGGGAAGATCCTTCAACCTGATTCTGATATGTCAACATTTAAATTTAAGCTTGAACACCTCCGCGTGTTGCTCAGGGAGGTTTTAGCTACTCTGGATGACTGTGACACCATAATAGTGCCAGAGAAATTGTGTAGATTGGATAAATACTATGCAGTGCCTGTTTACACTGATGTTTTTCCAATACCTAAAAGGTTTTCAGAAATTATTACTAAGGAATGGGATAGACCAGGCGTACCGTTCTCTCCCCCCTCCTATTTTTAAGAAAATGTTTCCAATAGATGCCGCTACACGGGACTTATGGCAAACGGTCCCTAAGGTGGAGGGAGCAGTTTCTACCCTAGATAAGCGTACAACTATCCCCGTCAAGGACAGTTGTGCTTTCCTAGATCCAATGGATAAAAAGTTAGAGGGTTACCTTAAGAAGATGTTTATTCAACAAGGTTTTATTCTCCAGCCTCTTGCATGCATTGCCCCAGTCACTGCTGCTGCGGCCTTCTGGTTTGAGTCTCTGGAAGAGGCCTTACAGGTAGAAACTCCATTGGATGATATACTTGACAAGCTTAAAGCGCTTAAGCTAGCCAATTCATTTGTTTCTGACGCCGTTGTTCATTTAACTAAACTAACGGCTAAGAACTCAGGTTTTGCTATTCAGGCGTGTAGGGCGCTATGGCTTAAATCCTTGTCAGCTGACGTTACATCAAAGTCTAAGCTTCTCAATATTCCCTTCAAGGGGCAGACCCTATTCGGGCCTGGACTGAAGGAGATCATTTCTGATATTACTGGAGGAAAAAGTCATGCCCTTCCTCAGGATAGGTCTAACAAATTAAAGACCAAACAAACTAATTTTCGTGCCTTTCGAAACTTTAAGACGAGCCCGGCATCATCTTCCTCTAATACAAAACAAGAGGGAAATTTTGCCCAGTCCAAGCTGGTCTGGAGACCTAACCAGGCTTGGAACAAAGGTAAACAGGCCAAGAAGCCTGCTGCTGCCTCTAAGACAGCATGAAAGATTGGCCCCCGATCCGGTAATGGATCTAGTAGGGGGCAGACTTTCTCTCTTCGCCCAGGCTTGGGCAAGGGATGTCCAGGATCCCTGGGCGTTGGAAATTGTGTCCCAGGGATATTTTCTGGACTTCAAAGCTTCTTCCCCAAAAGGAAGATTTCACCTTTCACAATTATCTGCAGACCAGATAAAGAGAGAGGCATTCTTACATTGTGTTCAAGACCTCCTAGTTATGGGAGTGATCCACCCAGTTCCAAAGGAGGAACAGGGGCAAGGATTTTATTCAAATCTATTTGTGGTTCCCAAGAAAGAGGGAACCTTCAGACCAATCTTAGATCTCAAGATCCTAAACAAATTTCTCAGGGTCCCATCTTTCAAGATGGAGACTATTCGAACCATCCTACCTCTGATCCAGGAGGGTCAATACATGACTACCGTGGACTTAAAGGATGCTTATCTTCACATTCCGATACACAAAGATCATCATTGGTTTCACAGGTTTGCCTTCCTAGACAGGCATTACCAGTTTGTGGCTCTTCCCTTTGGGTTAGCTACGGCACCAAGAATCTTTACGAAGGTTCTCGGGTCACTTCTGGCGGTCCTAAGGCCGCGGGGCATAGCAGTAGCCCCTTATTTAGACTACATTCTGATACAGGCGTCGAATTTCAAAATTGCCAAGTCCCATACGGACATTGTTCTGGCATTCCTGAGGTCTCATGGGTGGAAAGTGAACGAAAAGAAGAGTTCTCTATCCCCTCTCACAAGAGTTTCCTTCCTGGGAACTCTGATAGATTCTGTAGAAATGAGGATTTACCTGACAGAGGCCAGGTTGTCAAAACTTCTAAATTCCTGCTGTGTTCTTTATTCTACTTCTCGCTCTTCGGTGGCTCAGTGTATTGAAGTAATCGGCTTAATGGTAGCGGCAATGGACATAGTGCCATTTGCCCGCCTACATCTCAGACCGCTGCAACTCTGCATGCTCAGTCAGTGGAATGGGGATTACAAAGATTTGTCCCCTCTACTAAATCTGGATCAAGAGACCAGGGATTCTCTTCTCTTTTGGCTAGCTCGAGTCCATCTGTCCAAAGGTATGACCTTCCGCAGGCCAGATTGGACAATAGTAACAACAGATGCCAGCCTTCTGGGCTGGGGGGCAGTCTGGAACTCTCTGAAGGCTCAGGGGTCATGGACTCAGGAGGAGGCTCTCCTTCCGATAAACATTCTGAAACTAAGAGCGATATTCAATGCTCTTCAGGCTTGGCCTCAGCTAGCGGCAGTGAGGTTCATCAGATTTCAGTCGGACAACATCACAACTGTAGCTTACATCAACCATCAAGGGGGAACAAGGAGTTCCCTAGCGATGTTGGAGGTTTCAAAGATAATTTGTTGGGCAGAGATTCACTCTTGCCACCTATCAGCTATCCATATCCCAGGTGTAGAGAACTGGGAGGTGGATTTTCTAAGTCGACAGACTCTTCATCCGGGGGAGTGGGAGCTCCATCCGGAAGTGTTTGCACAGTTGATAAAACGTTGGGGCAAACCAGAACTGGATCTCATTGCGTCTCGCCAGAACACCAAGCTTCCTTTTTACGGATCCAGGTCCAGGAATCCCAAGGCAGCGCTGATAGATGCTCTAGCAGCGCCTTGGTTTTTCAACCTGGCTTATGTGTTTCCACCGTTTCCTCTGCTCCTACGTCTGATTGCCAAGGTCAAGCAGGAGAGAGCTTCGGTGATTTTGATAGCACCATGGAATCTGCCTCTGAGACAGGACCTTCTACTTCAGGGTCCTTTCAACCATCCAAATCTAATTTCTCTGCGGCTGACTGCTTGGAGATTGAACGCTTGATTTTATCAAAGCGTGGTTTCTCCGAGTCGGTCATTGATACCTTAATACAGGCGCGAAAGCCTGTCACCAGGAAAATCTATCATAAGATATGGTGTAAATATCTTCATTGGTGTGAATCCAAGGGTTACTCATGGAGTAAGGTCAGGATTCCTAGGATATTATCTTTTCTCCAAGATGGATTGGAGAAGGGTTTGTCAGCCAGTTCCTTAAAGGGACAGATTTCTGCTCTGTCTATTCTTTTGCACAAACGTCTGGCTGAGGTTCCAGACGTGCAGGCGTTTTGTCAGGCTTTAGTCAGAATTAAGCCTGTGTATAAACCTGTTGCTCCGCCTTGGAGTTTAAATTTAGTTCTTAAGGTTCTTCAAGGGGTTCCGTTTGATCCTCTGCATTCCATAGATATTAAGCTCTTATCTTGGAAAGTTTTGTATTTAGTAGCTATCTCCTTGGCTCGAAGAGTTTAGGAGTTATCTGCTTTACAATGGGATTCTCCTTATCTCATTTTTCATTCCGATAAGGTAGTGTTACGTACCAAACCTGTTTTTTTACCTAAGGTGGTATCTAATAACAATATCAATCAGGAGATTGTTGTACCGTCACTGTGTCCTAATCCTTCTTCAAAGAAGGAACGTCTTTTACACAATCTTGACGTGGTTCGTGCTTTAAAGTTTTATTTACAAGCTACTAAAGATTTTCGTCAAACATCTGCATTGTTTGTTGTCTACTCTGGATAGAGGAGAGGCCAAAAGGCTTCGGCAACTTCTCTTTCTTTTTGGCTAAGGAGTATAATACGCTTAGCTTATGAGACTGCTGGCCAGCAGCCTCCTGAAAGGATTACAGCTCATTCTACTAGAGCTGTAGCTTCCACATGGGCTTTTAAGAATGAGGCTTCTGTTGAACAGATTTGTAAGGCGGCGACTTGGTCTTCGCTTCATACTTTTTCAAAATTCTATAAATTTGATACTTTTGCTTCTTTGGAGGCTATTTTTGGGAAAAAGGTTTTGCAGGCAGTGGTGCCTTCCGTTTAAAGGGACACTGTACCCAAATATTTTCTTTTGTGCTTCAGATAGAGCATGCAATTTTAAGCAACTTTCTAATTTACTCCTATTTTCAAATGTTCTTTATTCTCTTGGTATCTTTATTTGAATTGCAAGAATGTAAGTTTAGATGGCGGCCCATTTTTGGTGAACAACCTAGGTTGTCCTTGCTGATTGGTGGATAAATGCATCCACCAATCAAAAACTGCTGTTCAGAGTTCTGAACCTAGAAAAAAGCTTACATGCCTTCTTTTTCATATAAAGATAGCAAGAGAACGAAGAGAAATTGATAATAGGAGTAAATTAGAAAGTTGCTTAAAATTGCATGCTTTATCTGAATCACAAAAGAAAAAATTTGGGTACAGTGTCCCTTTAAGCACCTGCCTTGTCCCTCCCTTCATCCGTGTCCTATAGCTTTGGTATTGGTATCCCACAAGTAATGGATGATCCGTGGACTGGATACACCTTACAAGAGAAAACAAAATTTATGCTTACCTGATCAATTTATTTCTCTTGTGGTGTATCCAGTCTACGGCCCGCCCTGTCATTTTAAGGCAGGTGTGTTTTATTTTTAAACTACAGTCACCACTGCACCCTATCGTTTCTCCTTTCTCTTGCTTGTCTTCGGTCGAATGACTGGTAGTGGCAGTTAGAGGAGGAGCTATATAGACAGCTCTATATATCCTCTTGCAGCTTCCTGTTGGGAAGGAGAATATCCCACAAGTAATGGATGATCTGTGGACTGGATACACCACAAGAGAAATACATTTATCAGGTAAGCATAAACTTTGTTTTTTTTAACGATCTAGGGCGCGATCCGATATAGATCGCAGTTTGCGGCGCAAGCGAGGGAACCCACGTCGCCCGCTGTTTCAGCTCGCAACTCGAGCCATCCAATATGCGGCGCGGTCACTTGCTAAAGTGGCGCAAGTCTCACAAACCAGCGATGTCCAGAAATCTGCGTAAGTACAGATTTTTGGAGTCGCCAGTGACTTGCGCCACGTTAGAAACTGCCGGCGCCTATAAAACCTGACTAAAGTCTAAATCACCCGCACTGTCTAACACGCCTCCCTAACATAGCCCGACATGTCTAACCCTCTATCCGCTATCCCCCCTCACTATCCTAACAATAAAAAAGCTATTAACCCCTAAACCGCCGCTCCCGTACCCCGCCGCAACCTAATAAAGTTATTAACCCCTAAACCGTCGCTCCCGTACCCCGCCGCCAGCTATATTATATCTATAACCCCCTAAAGTGAGCCCCTAACACCGCCGCCATCTATCTTAAAATTATTAACCCCTAATGTAAGCCCCTAACACCGCCGCCATCTCTATTAAAATTATTAACCCCTAATTTAATCTACCTACCCCGCCGCCAGCTATATTATCTATATTAACCCTAAGTATATTATAGTTAATATAGGTATTACATTATATATATTAACTATATTAACCCTAATTATATTAGGGTTAATATTGTTAATATAGTTACTGTAGTATTTATATTAACTATATTAACTCTATCTAGCCCTAACACCCCTAACTAAATTTATATTAAATTAATCTAATTCATTTATAAACTAAAATATTCCTATTTAAATCGAAATATTTACCTATAAAATAAACCCTAAGATAGCTACAATATAATTAATAATTACATTGTAGCTATGTTAGGGTTAATATTTATTTTACAGGTAAATTGTTAATTATTTTAACTAGGTATAATAGCTATTAAATAGTTATTAACTATTTAATATCTACCTAGTTAAAATAATTACCCAATTACCTGTAAAATAAATCCTAACCTAAGTTACAAATACACCTACACTATCAATAAATTAAATAAACTACAAACATCTATCTAAAAATACAATTAAATTAACTAAACTAAATTACAAAAAAAAAAACACTAAATTACAAAAAATAAAAAAAAGATTACAAGATTTTTAAGCTAATTACACCTATTCTAAGCCCCCTAAGAAAATAATAAACCCCCAAAATATAAAAAATTCCCTGCCCTATTCTAAATTAAAAAAAGTTCAAAGCTCTTTACCTTACAAGCCCTTAAAAGGGCCTTTTGTGGGGCATGCCCCAAAGAATTCAGCTCTTTTGCATACAAATACAATACCCCCCCCCATTACAACCCACCACCCACATACCCCTATTCTAAAACCACCCAAACCCCCCTTAAAAAAGCCTAACACTACCCCCCTGAAGATCTCCCTACCTTGTCTTCACCACACTGGGCCGAACTCCTGATCCGATCCGGGCGATGTCTTGCTCCAAGCAGCAAAGAAGAATTCTTCCTCCGGCGATGTCTTCCTCCAAGCGGCAAAGAAGAATTCTTCCTCCGGCGATGTCTTCCTCCAAGCGGCAAAGAAGAATTCTTCCTCCGGCGACGTCTTCCTCCAAGCAGCAGCAAAGTCTTCATTCTTCCGGCGGCATCTTCAATCTTCTTTCTTCGCTCCGCCGCCGCGGAGCATCCATCCCGGCCGACGACTGAACGACGAATGAGGTACCTTTAAATGACGTCATCCAAGATGGCGTCCGCCGAATTCCGATTGGCTGATAGGATTCTATCAGCCAATCGGAATTAAGTTAGAAAAATCTGATTGGCTGATTGAATCAGCCAATCAGATTCAAGTTCAATCCGATTGGCTGATCCAATCAGCCAATCAGATTGAGCTCGCATTCTATTGGCTGATCGGAACAGCCAATCGGATTGAACTTGAATCTGATTGGCTGATTCAATCAGCCAATCAGATTTTTCTAACTTAATTCCGATTGGCTGATAGAATCCTATCAGCCAATCGGAATTCGGCGGACGCCATCTTGGATGACGTCATTTAAAGGTACCTCATTCGTCGTTCAGTCGTCGGCCGGGATGGATGCTCCGCGGCGGCGGAGCGAAGAAAGAAGATTGAAGATGCCGCCGGAAGAATGAAGACTTTGCTGCCGCTTGGAGGAAGACGTCGCCGGAGGAAGAATTCTTCTTTGCCGCTTGGAGGAAGACATCGCCGGAGGAAGAATTCTTCTTTGCCGCTTGGAGGAAGACATCGCTGGAGGAAGAATTCTTCTTTGCCGCTTGGAGCAAGACATCGCCCGGATCGGATCAGGAGTTCGGCCCGGTGTGGTGAAGACAAGGTAGGGAGATCTTCAGGGGGGTAGTGTTAGGCTTTTTTAAGGGGGGTTTGGGTGGTTTTAGAATAGGGGTATGTGGGTGGTGGGTTGTAATGGGGGGGTATTGTATTTGTATGCAAAAGAGCTGAATTCTTTGGGGCATGCCCCACAAAAGGCCCTTTTAAGGGCTGGTAAGGTAAAGAGCTTTGAACTTTTTTTAATTTAGAATAGGGCAGGGAATTTTTTTTTATTTTGGGGGTTTATTATTTTCTTAGGGGGCTTAGAATAGGTGTAATTAGCTTAAAAATCTTGTAATCTTTTTTTTATTTTTTGTAATTTAGTGTTTGTTTTTTTTGTAATTTAGTTTAGTTAATTTAATTGTATTTTTAGATAGATGTTTGTAGTTTATTTAATTTATTGATAGTGTAGGTGTATTTGTAACTTAGGTTAGGATTTATTTTACAGGTAATTGGGTAATTATTTTAACTAGGTAGATATTAAATAGTTAATAACTATTTAATAGCTATTATACCTAGTTAAAATAATTAACAATTTACCTGTAAAATAAATATTAACCCTAACATAGCTACAATGTAATTATTAATTATATTGTAGCTATCTTAGGGTTTATTTTATAGGTAAGTATTTAGATTTAAATAGGAATATTTTAGTTTATAAATGAATTAGATTAATTTAATATAAATTTAGTTAGGGGTGTTAGGGTTAGATAGATTTAATATAGTTAATATAAATACTATAGTAACTATATTAACTATATTAACCCTAATATAATTAGGGTTAATATAGTTAATATATATAATGTAATACCTATATTAACTATAATATACTTAGGGTTAATATAGATAATATAGCTGGCGGCGGGGTAGGTAGATTAAATTAGGGGTTAATCATTTTAATAGAGATGGCGGCGGTGTAAGGGGCTTACATTAGGGGTTAATAATATTAATATAGCTGGCGGCGGTATAGGGGGATTAGATTAGGGGTTAATAATTTTTATATAGGTGGCGGCGGTGTAAGGGGTCAGATTAGGGGATAGATAAGGTAGATGACAGCGGTGTAAGGGGTTCTAATTAGGGGATAGATAAGGTAGATGACAGCGGTGTAAGGGGTTCTAATTAGGGGATAGATAAGGTAGATGGCGGCGGTGTAAGGGGTTCACATTAGGGGATAGATAAGGTAGATGGCGGCGGTGTAAGGGGTTCACATTAGGGGATAGATAAGGTAGATGGCGGTGGTTTTAGGGGTTCACATTAGGGGATAGATCAGTTAGATGGTGGCGGTTTTAGGGGCTCACAGTAGGGGGTTAGTTTATGTAGATGGCGGCGGGGTCCGGGAGCGGCGGTTTAGGGGTTAATAACTTTATTAGGGATTTCGGGGGGGGGGGGATCGCGGTTGACAGGTAGATAGACATTGCGCATGCGTTAGGTGTTAGGTTTATTTTAGAAGATCGCGGTTGACAGGGAGATAGACATTGCGCATGCGTTAGGTGTTAGGTTTATTTTAGCAGCCAGTTTAGGGAGTTACGGGGCTCCAATAGTCAGCGTAAGGCTTCTTACGGCTGCTTTTTGTGGCAAGGTGAAAATGGAGTAAGATTTCTCCATTTTCGCCACGTAAGTCCTTACGCTGCATATTGGATACCAAACTGCGCTGGTTTGGTATACCTGCCTATAGCCCAAAAAACTACGGGCGACGGCAGAAATATACGCGCGTAACTTCTAGGTTACGCCGTATATGTGATACCAAACCAGCGTAAATATTGGCGTCGCCGGCTTTTGCGGGCGACGATTTTTATCGGATCGACCCCCAGATATGAACTCTCACACGTATTGGTGGATTGTGACCAGCCTTTATATATGTGAAAACATAGTAAGAACGGAATATACATGTTTAAAATAAATAAAAATGAAATAATCTAATTCACTTGAAAATACTCAATAATGGCAACAATATTTTAATGTCACTTTAATGAAGATGTCCTCATTTCTGCCAAATTATACCTCACATTTCTTTTGGTTTGACACTCTTCTTTAAGGGCATGACCTCTTCTTTGCCATGACACATTCATAAATGTGCCTAACTCCTGTAATATATTTAGTGCTCATTACATATTTATTCTTCCCTTTTCCGTACTGGGCTGTCATCGTTTTCCTGATGACATAATATTTAATTGCACATTAATTTGAAGGATAATTATTCAGTAATATTTAATTTTAGCTCATATTAGTGATTGGAGCATCACACTGATTTGCCAGATTTTAATTTCGTCCCATCTGTATGCTGTTAGTGTCAGTTTCTAAGTGTCCTCGGGCAACCAATAGAATGAATACTTGTGTTTGTAACGTTCAATCTGTATGTGTCATGTCATGTCAATGAGCCTCACGTATAAAGAATAAACTGGGTCATTTGTCTTGGAACTGTAACCAGAAATAGATGAGGAAATTGTTGCTGCCTCATTTAGTGCCCGACTTAATGTGGCAGACTGAGTAATGTTCTTGTTGATAAATGGCAGTCAGCGTGTTCCTGAAGTAGGAGGAAGCTCATGCTTGGCTTGTGCCTTGGAATCCTTTAACTCTTTAGCGCCTAAAGAGGGTGTGAGCCTTAGAGTTTCCCAATACAGGTGTGGGTGCCCTCACTTTATTTATCACTTTCTGGAAAATGCAGTCATGTGTTCCACTTCATTACACCTGGACTAAATAACTTAAATAACATGATACCCTCCTGATATAACCTGTGGGAACGGTAGAAAAAACCCAAAACAAAGAAATGTGCATCCTTTAGGAATATGTATTTGCTTGTACAACATTTCTATTTATTATAGTATCCTAATATGCTATGGCTGTGTTTGGTTTCTATCCCTTTTTGTGTATGTTCACTTAGAATAGGCAATCTTGTAGTTTATTAATCTGTTTTCTTTCTTTATAATAAGAACACCAAAGCCATAAAATATACCAGCCTTGAAATTGTGACACATGGATGAAATAAGTGCAAAAAAGGGCTCATGTATTTATATAGTGGTGATGATAATTGAGGTTTATACACATTCAGCATATTTCATTTAGTCCCAAAGCAGTTGTTTTTATTACCTTTAATCCGATGGATTTAGCAGAAAATGTTTGGCATTCTGTCATACTCCTTTTATTTCAGGGCTTTTTAGTAGAACGGCCTTGTCGGACCTTCCCAGAGATGAGCATCTCTGTTAGATCTTGTTTATATTTGTTTGGGAAATTCTCTCATCAGCAAAACAAAGCTTACAGATTGTTGTAGGTTTTTTAAAAAAACAAACAAACAAACAAAACAAATACAGCATTTTATTTTCATATTTGTATTGTAATAACTGCTGGGATATTTTTTTCAGTCTCCCACATATTTTATTATTTACAGTAAAAAAAGACTTACGTTTATTAAATGCAAAAGGTTGAAACAGCTGTAGTATAAGGGATTTCTTTGGCTAAGAGGAGCAATGCATGCTGGGCTTTCATGTACTGCTGGTTTATGTGCAAAAGGATCACTGATAAATGCACACAGGCAGGTGGCGCACAACCTCATTTGCACTTTGGCAAAGTCTCAGACTTAAATTATATCAGCAAAATGAACTGTGTAAATATCCCTATTGCATCTTTGTCTTGAACACAAGAGTGATAATATCACATTGGCTGGCCTTATATGTTACGCTAAGGGCTGGGGGTTTGGTTTAGGGTGTCAGGCACTGAAGACCAGAGTGGGTTGTTACACATTACTGCACCAGAATATTCACAAGGTTAATGGTGTGGGGATTTCTGCATCAATCATATTGTCCTAGTAATAAGATCGTTGTAGTGATATTATGAATTAAGATATAAACAAGGACACTTTACTGATTGTTCAGGCATTTATATCCCCTTTAACCTGCATGTACCCAATATAAAAAAACATGCACTACTAGAAATGTATGCCACGATACGGGTTATAGGAATATAAAGTGTGTACTTAAAGGGACAGTCTACTCCAGAATGTTTATTGTTTAAAAAGATTAATAATCCCTTTATTACCCATTCCCCAGTTTTGCATAACCAACACGGTTATAGTAATATACTTTTAACCTAAGCCTCTGCAGACTGCCCCCGTTCTTTTGACAGACTTGCATTTTAGCCAATTATTGCCCTCTCATAAATATCTCTACGGGCGTGAGCACAATGTTAACTATAAAATACACATGAACTTACACCCTCTATCTTTGAAAAACT